>NC_092709.1:378393544-378553544 GCF_047496885.1 Scyliorhinus torazame
AGAGAGAGAGAGAGAGATGGAGATATAGAGAGAGAGAGAGAGAGATGGAGATAATAGAGAGAGAGGGATGGAGATAATAGAAGAGAGAGAGGGATGGAGATAATGAGAGAGAGAGATGGAGATATAAAGAAAGAGGATGGAGATAATAGAGAGAGAGAGAGAGAGATGGAAGATAAGAGAGAGAGAGAGAGGATGGAGAATAATAGAGGAGAGAGAGAGAGGGATGGAGATAATAGAGAGAGAGGAGAGGATGGAGATAATAGAGAGAGAGAGAGAGGGATGGAGATAATAGAGAGAGAGAGGGGATGGAGATAATAGAGAGAGAGAGTGGATGGAGATATAGAGAGAGAGAGAGAGAGGATGGAGATAATAGAGAGAGAGAGAGAGGGATGGAGATAATAGAGAGAGAGAGAGAGGGATGGAGATAATAGAGAGAGAGGAGAGAGGGATGGAGATAATAGAGAGAGAGAGAGAGGGATGGAGATAATAGAGAGAGAGAGAGAGGGATGGAGATAATAGAGAGAGAGAGAGGGATTGAGATTATAGAGAGAGAGAGGGGATGGAGATAAGAGAGAGAGAGAGGGATGGAGAATAGAGAGAGAGAGAGAGGGATGGAGATAATAGAGAGAGAGAGAGAGGGATGGAGATAATAGAGAGAGAGAGGGATGGAGAATAGAGAGTGGGATGGAGATAATAGAGAGAGAGAGAGAGGGATGGAGATAATAGAGAGAGAGAGGATGGAGATAATAGAGAGAGAGAGAGAGGATGGAGATAATAGAGAGAGAGAGAGAGAGGATGGAGATAATAGAGAGAGAGAGAGGGATGGAGATAATAGAGAGAGAGAGGGATGGAGATAATAGAGAGAGAGAGGGATGGAGATAATAGAGAGAGAGAGAGAGGGATGGAGATAATAGAGAGAGAGAGAGGGATGGAGATAATAGAGAGAGAGAGAGGGATGGAGATAATAGAGAGAGAGAGAGGGGATGGAGATAATAGAGAGAGAGAGAGAGGGATGGAGATAATAGAGAGAGAGAGGGGATGGAGATATAGAGAGAGAGAGAGAGGGATGGAGATAATAGAGAGAGAGAGAGAGATGGAGATAATAGAGAGAGAGAGAGAGGATGGAGATAATAGAGAGAGAGGGATGGAGATAATAGAGAGAGAGAGAGAGCAATGGAGATAATAGAGAGAGGGATGGAGATAATAGAGAGAGAGAGAGAGGGATGGAGATAATAGAGAGAGAGAGAGAGGGATGGAGATAATAGAGAGAGAGAGAGAGGGATGGAGATAATAGAGAGAGAGAGAGAGGGATGGAGATAATAGAGGGAGAGAGAGAGAGGGATGGAGATAATAGAGAGAGAGAGAGGAATGGAGATAATAGAGAGAGAGAGAGAGGGATGGAGATAATAGTGAGAGAGAGAGGGTGGAGACAATAGAGAGAGAGAGAGAGGAATGGAGATAATAGAGAGAGAGAGAGGGATGGAGATAATAGAGAGGGAGAGAGGGATGGAGATAATAGAGAGAGGGATGGAGTTAATAGAGTGAGAGAGAGAGAGATGGAGATAATAGAGAGAGAGAGAGGGATGGAGATAATAGAGAGAGAGAGAGAGGGATGGAGATAATAGAGAGATAGAGAGGGATGGAGATAATAGAGAGATAGAGAGAGAGGGATGGAGATAATTGAGAGAGAGAGGGATGGAGATAATAGAGAGAGAGGGATGGAGATAATAGAGAGAGAGAGAGGGATGGAGATAATAGAGAGAGAGAGAGGGATGGAGATAATAGAGAAGAGAGAGGGATGGAGATAATAGAGAGGGAGAGAGGGATGGAGATAATAGAGAAGAGAGAGGGATGGAGATAATAGAGAGAGAGAGAGGGATGGAGATAATAGAGAGAGAGCGAGAGAGGGATGGAGATAATAGAGAGAGAGAGAGAGGGATGGAGATAATAGAGAGAGAGAGAGGGATGCAGATAATAGAGAGAGAGAGAGAGAGAGCGATGGAGATGATAGAGAGAGAGAGAGCGGGATGGAGATAATAGAGAGAGAGAGGGATGGAGATAATAGAGAGAGGGATGGAGATAATAGAGAGAGAGAGAGAGGGATGGAGATAATAGAGAGAGAGAGAGAGGGATGGAGATAATAGAGAGAGAGAGAGGGATGGAGATAATAGAGAGAGAGAGAGAGGGATGGAGATAATAGAGAGAGAGAGGGATGGAGATAATAGAGAGAGAGAGAGGGTTGGAGATAATAGAGAGAGAGAGGGATGGAGATAATAGAGAGAGAGAGAGAGGGATGGAGATAATAGAGAGAGAGAGAGAGAGGATGGAGATAATAGAGAGAGAGAGAGAGGGATGGAGATAATAGAGAGAGAGAGAGGGATGGAGATAATAGAGAGAGAGAGAGAGGGATGGAGATAATAGGGAGAGAGAGAGAGGGATGGAGATAATAGAGAGAGAGAGAGAGGAATGGAGATAATAGAGAGAGAGAGAGAGGAATGGAGATAATAGAGAGAGAGAGAGGGATGGAGATAATAGAGAGGGAGAGAGGGATGGAGATAATAGAGAGAGGGATGGAGTTAATAGAGTGAGAGAGAGAGAGATGGAGATAATAGAGAGAGAGAGAGGGATGGAGATAATAGAGAGAGAGAGAGAGGGATGGAGATAATAGAGAGATAGAGAGGGATGGAGATAATAGAGAGAGAGAGAGAGGGATGGAGATAATTGAGAGAGAGAGGGATGGAGATAATAGAGAGAGAGGGATGGAGATAATAGAGAGAGAGAGAGGGATGGAGATAATAGAGAGAGAGAGAGGGATGGAGATAATAGAGAGAGAGAGAGAGGGATGGAGATAATAGAGAGGGAGAGAGGGATGGAGATAATAGAGACAGAGAGAGGGATGGAGATAATAGAGAGAGAGAGAGGGATGGAGATAATAGAGAGAGAGCGAGAGAGGGATGGAGATAATAGAGAGAGAGAGAGAGGGATGGAGATAATAGAGAGAGAGAGGGATGGAGATAATAGAGAGAGAGAGAGAGAGAGGGATGGAGATAATAGAGAGAGAGAGAGAGAGGGATGGAGATAATAGAGAGAGAGAGAGAGGGATGGATTTAATAGAGAGAGAGAGAGAGCGATGGAGATGATAGAGAGAGAGAGAGCGGGATGGAGATAATAGAGAGAGAGAGGGATGGAGATAATAGAGAGAGGGATGGAGATAATAGAGAGAGAGAGAGAGGGATGGAGATAATAGAGAGAGAGAGAGGGATGGAGATAATAGAGAGAGAGAGAGAGGGATGGAGATAATAGAGAGAGAGAGAGAGGGATGGAGATAATAGAGAGAGAGAGAGAGAGGGATGGAGATAATAGAGAGAGAGAGGGATGGAGATAATAGAGAGAGAGAGGGATGGAGATAATAGAGAGAGAGAGAGGGATGGAGTAAATAGAGAGAGAGAGAGAGAGGGATGGAGATAAGAGAGAGAGATAGGGATGGAGATAATAGAGAGAGAGAGAGGGATGGAGATAATAGAGAGAGAGAGAGGGATGGAGATAATAGAGAGAGAGAGAGAGGGATGGAGATAATAGAGAGAGAGAGAGAGAGAGGGATGGAGATAATAGAGAGAGAGAGAGGAATGCAGATAAGAGAGAGAGAGAGAGAGAGGGATGGAGATAATAGAGAGAGAGAGAGAGAGGGATGGAGATAATAGAGAGAGAGAGAGGGGTGGAGACAATAGAGAGAGAGAGAGAGGAATGGAGATAATAGAGAGAGAGGGATGGAGATAATAGAGAGAGGGATGGAGTTAATAGAGTGAGAGAGAGAGAGATGGAGATAATAGAGAGAGAGAGAGGGATGGAGATAATAGAGAGAGAGAGAGAGGGATGGAGATAATAGTGAGAGAGAGAGAGGGATGGAGATAATAGAGAGAGAGAGAGAGGGATGGAGATAATAGAGAGAGAGAGAGAGGGATGGAGATAATAGAGAGAGAGAGAGAGAGATGGAGATAATAGAGAGAGTGATGGAGATAATAGAGAGAGAGAGAGAGGGATGGAGATAATAGAGAGAGAGAGAGGGATGGAGATAATAGAGACAGAGAGAGAGGGATGGAGATAATAGAGAGAGAGAGAGGGATGGAGATAATAGAGAGAGAGAGAGATGGAGATAATAGAGAGAGAGAGAGAAGGATGGAGATAATAGAAAGAGAGAGAGAGGGATGGAGATAATAGAGAGAGAGAGAGAGGGATGGAGATAATAGAGAGAGAGAGAGGGATGGAGATAATAGAGAGAGAGTGAGAGGGATGGAGATAATAGAGACAGAGAGAGAGGGATGGAGATAATAGAGAGAGAGAGAGATGGAGATAATAGAGAGAGAGAGAGAAGGATGGAGATAATAGAAAGAGAGAGAGAGAGGGATGGAGATAATAGAGAGAGAGAGAGAGGGATGGAGATAATAGAGAGAGAGAGAGGGATGGAGATAATAGAGAGAGAGTGAGAGGGATGGAGATAATAGAGAGAGAGAGAGAGGGATGGAGATAATAGAGAGAGAGAGAGAGGGATGGAGATAATAGAGAGAGAGAGATGGAGATAATAGAGAGAGAGAGAGAGGGATGGAGATAATAGAGAGAGAGAGAGAGGGATGGAGATAATAGAGAGAGAGAGAGCGATTGAGATAATAGAGAGAGAGAGAGAGGGATGGAGATAATAGAGTGAGAGAGAGAGGGATGGAGATAATAGAGAGAGAGAGGGATGGAGATAATAGAGAGAGAGAGGGATGAAGATAATAGAGAGAGAGAGGGATGGAGTTAATAGAGAGAGAGAGAGGAGTATCATAGAGAGAGAGAGATGGAGATAATAGAGAGAGAGAGAGAGGGATGGAGATAATAGAGAGAGAGAGAGGGGTGGAGACAATAGAGAGAGAGAGAGAGAGGAATGGAGATAATAGAGAGAGAGAGAGGGATGGAGATAATAGAGAGAGAGAGAGGGATGGAGATAATAGAGAGGGAGAGAGGGATGGAGATAATAGAGAGAGGGATGAAGTTAATAGAGTGAGAGAGAGAGAGATGGAGATAATAGAGAGAGAGAGAGGGATGGAGATAATAGAGAGAGAGAGAGAGAGAGGGATGGAGATAATAGAGAGAGAGAGAGAGGGATGGAGATAATAGAGAGAGAGAGAGAGAGAGAGGGATGGAGCTAATAGAGAGAGAGAGAGAGGGATGGAGATAATAGAGAGAGAGAGAGAGGGATGGAGATAATAGAGAGAGAGGGAGAGGGATGGAGATAATAGAGAGAGAGAGAGAGGGATGGAGATAATAGAGAGGGAGAGAGAGGGATGGAGATAATAGAGAGAGAGAGGGATGGAGATATTAGAGAGAGAGAGAGAGGGATGGAGATAATAGAGAGAGAGAGAGAGAGGGATGGAGATAATAGAGAGAGAGAGGGGGGATGGTGATAATAGAGAGAGAGAGAGAGGGATGGAGATAGAGAGAGAGAGAGAGGGATGGAGATAATAGAGAGAGAGAGAGTGGGATGGAGATAATAGAGAGAGAGAGAGGGATGGAGATAATAGAGAGAGAGAGGGATGGAGATAATAGAGAGAGAGAGAGAGAGGGATGGAGATAATACAGAGAGAGAGGGATGGAGATAATAGAGAGAGAGAGAGAGGGATGGAGATAATAGAGAGAGAGAGAGATGGATGGAGATAATAGAGAGAGAGAGAGGGATGGAGATAATAGAGAGAGAGAGAGAGAGGGATGGAGATAATAGAGAGAGAGAGGGATGGAGATAATAGAGAGAGAGAAAGAGGGATGGAGATAATAGAGAGAGGGATGGAGTTAATAGAGAGAGAGAGAGATGGAGATAATAGAGAGAGAGACAGGGATGGAGATAATAGAGAGAGAGAGAGAGGGATGGAGATAATAGAGAGAGAGAGAGAGGGATGGAGATAATAGAGAGAGAGAGAGAGATGGAGATAATAGAGAGAAGGATGGAGATAATAGAGAGAGAGAGAGAGGGATGGAGATAATAGAGAGAGAGAGAGAGGGATGGAGATAATAGAGACAGAGAGAGAGGGATGGAGATAATAAAGAGAGAGAGAGAGAGAGGGATGGAGATAATAGAGAGAGAGAGAGATGGAGATAATAGAGAGAGAGAGAGAAGGATGGAGATAATAGAAAGAGAGAGAGAGGGATGGAGATAATAGAGAGAGAGAGAGAGGGATGGAGATAATAGAGAGAGAGAGAGGGATGGAGATAATAGAGAGAGAGAGAGAGAGGGATGGAGATAATAGAGAGAGAGAGGGATGGAGATAATAGAGAGAGAGAGAGAGGGATGGAGATAATAGAGAGAGAGAGATGGAGATAATAGAGAGAGAGAGAGGGATGGAGATAATAGAGAGAGAGAGAGAGGAATGGAGATAATAGAGAGAGAGAGAGGGATGGAGATAATAGAGAGGGAGAGAGGGATGGAGATAATAGAGAGAGGGATGGAGTTAATAGAGTGAGAGAGAGAGAGATGGAGATAATAGAGAGAGAGAGAGGGATGGAGATAATAGAGAGAGAGAGAGAGGGATGGAGATAATAGAGAGATAGAGAGGGATGGAGATAATAGAGAGAGAGAGAGAGGGATGGAGATAATTGAGAGAGAGAGGGATGGAGATAATAGAGAGAGAGGGATGGAGATAATAGAGAGAGAGAGAGGGATGGAGATAATAGAGAGAGAGAGAGGGATGGAGATAATAGAGAGAGAGAGAGAGGGATGGAGATAATAGAGAGGGAGAGAGGGATGGAGATAATAGAGACAGAGAGAGGGATGGAGATAATAGAGAGAGAGAGAGGGATGGAGATAATAGAGAGAGAGCGAGAGAGGGATGGAGATAATAGAGAGAGAGAGAGAGGGATGGAGATAATAGAGAGAGAGAGGGATGGAGATAATAGAGAGAGAGAGAGAGAGAGGGATGGAGATAATAGAGAGAGAGAGAGAGAGGGATGGAGATAATAGAGAGAGAGAGAGAGGGATGGATTTAATAGAGAGAGAGAGAGAGCGATGGAGATGATAGAGAGAGAGAGAGCGGGATGGAGATAATAGAGAGAGAGAGGGATGGAGATAATAGAGAGAGGGATGGAGATAATAGAGAGAGAGAGAGAGGGATGGAGATAATAGAGAGAGAGAGAGGGATGGAGATAATAGAGAGAGAGAGAGAGGGATGGAGATAATAGAGAGAGAGAGAGAGGGATGGAGATAATAGAGAGAGAGAGAGAGAGGGATGGAGATAATAGAGAGAGAGAGGGATGGAGATAATAGAGAGAGAGAGGGATGGAGATAATAGAGAGAGAGAGAGGGATGGAGTAAATAGAGAGAGAGAGAGAGAGGGATGGAGATAAGAGAGAGAGAGAGATAGGGATGGAGATAATAGAGAGAGAGAGAGGGATGGAGATAATAGAGAGAGAGAGAGGGATGGAGATAATAGAGAGAGAGAGAGAGGGATGGAGATAATAGAGAGAGAGAGAGAGAGAGGGATGGAGATAATAGAGAGAGAGAGAGGAATGCAGATAAGAGAGAGAGAGAGAGAGAGGGATGGAGATAATAGAGAGAGAGAGAGAGAGGGATGGAGATAATAGAGAGAGAGAGAGGGGTGGAGACAATAGAGAGAGAGAGAGAGGAATGGAGATAATAGAGAGAGAGGGATGGAGATAATAGAGAGAGGGATGGAGTTAATAGAGTGAGAGAGAGAGAGATGGAGATAATAGAGAGAGAGAGAGGGATGGAGATAATAGAGAGAGAGAGAGAGGGATGGAGATAATAGTGAGAGAGAGAGAGGGATGGAGATAATAGAGAGAGAGAGAGAGGGATGGAGATAATAGAGAGAGAGAGAGAGGGATGGAGATAATAGAGAGAGAGAGAGAGAGATGGAGATAATAGAGAGAGTGATGGAGATAATAGAGAGAGAGAGAGAGGGATGGAGATAATAGAGAGAGAGAGAGGGATGGAGATAATAGAGACAGAGAGAGAGGGATGGAGATAATAGAGAGAGAGAGAGGGATGGAGATAATAGAGAGAGAGAGAGATGGAGATAATAGAGAGAGAGAGAGAAGGATGGAGATAATAGAAAGAGAGAGAGAGGGATGGAGATAATAGAGAGAGAGAGAGAGGGATGGAGATAATAGAGAGAGAGAGAGGGATGGAGATAATAGAGAGAGAGTGAGAGGGATGGAGATAATAGAGACAGAGAGAGAGGGATGGAGATAATAGAGAGAGAGAGAGAGGGATGGAGATAATAGAGAGAGAGAGAGATGGAGATAATAGAGAGAGAGAGAGAAGGATGGAGATAATAGAAAGAGAGAGAGAGAGGGATGGAGATAATAGAGAGAGAGAGAGAGGGATGGAGATAATAGAGAGAGAGAGAGGGATGGAGATAATAGAGAGAGAGTGAGAGGGATGGAGATAATAGAGAGAGAGAGAGAGGGATGGAGATAATAGAGAGAGAGAGAGAGGGATGGAGATAATAGAGAGAGAGAGATGGAGATAATAGAGAGAGAGAGAGAGGGATGGAGATAATAGAGAGAGAGAGAGAGGGATGGAGATAATAGAGAGAGAGAGAGCGATTGAGATAATAGAGAGAGAGAGAGAGGGATGGAGATAATAGAGTGAGAGAGAGAGGGATGGAGATAATAGAGAGAGAGAGGGATGGAGATAATAGAGAGAGAGAGGGATGAAGATAATAGAGAGAGAGAGGGATGGAGTTAATAGAGAGAGAGAGAGGAGTATCATAGAGAGAGAGAGATGGAGATAATAGAGAGAGAGAGAGAGGGATGGAGATAATAGAGAGAGAGAGAGGGGTGGAGACAATAGAGAGAGAGAGAGAGGAATGGAGATAATAGAGAGAGAGAGAGGGATGGAGATAATAGAGAGAGAGAGAGGGATGGAGATAATAGAGAGGGAGAGAGGGATGGAGATAATAGAGAGAGGGATGAAGTTAATAGAGTGAGAGAGAGAGAGATGGAGATAATAGAGAGAGAGAGAGGGATGGAGATAATAGAGAGAGAGAGAGAGAGAGGGATGGAGATAATAGAGAGAGAGAGAGAGGGATGGAGATAATAGAGAGAGAGAGAGAGAGAGAGGGATGGAGCTAATAGAGAGAGAGAGAGAGGGATGGAGATAATAGAGAGAGAGAGAGAGGGATGGAGATAATAGAGAGAGAGGGAGAGGGATGGAGATAATAGAGAGAGAGAGAGAGGGATGGAGATAATAGAGAGGGAGAGAGAGGGATGGAGATAATAGAGAGAGAGAGGGATGGAGATGTTAGAGAGAGAGAGAGAGGGATGGAGATAATAGAGAGAGAGAGAGAGGGATGGAGATAATAGAGAGAGAGAGGGGGGATGGTGATAATAGAGAGAGAGAGAGAGGGATGGAGATAGAGAGAGAGAGAGAGGGATGGAGATAATAGAGAGAGAGAGAGTGGGATGGAGATAATAGAGAGAGAGAGAGGGATGGAGATAATAGAGAGAGAGAGGGATGGAGATAATAGAGAGAGAGAGAGAGAGGGATGGAGATAATACAGAGAGAGAGGGATGGAGATAATAGAGAGAGAGAGAGAGGGATGGAGATAATAGAGAGAGAGAGAGATGGATGGAGATAATAGAGAGAGAGAGAGGGATGGAGATAATAGAGAGAGAGAGAGAGAGGGATGGAGATAATAGAGAGAGAGAGGGATGGAGATAATAGAGAGAGAGAAAGAGGGATGGAGATAATAGAGAGAGGGATGGAGTTAATAGAGAGAGAGAGAGATGGAGATAATAGAGAGAGAGACAGGGATGGAGATAATAGAGAGAGAGAGAGAGGGATGGAGATAATAGAGAGAGAGAGAGAGGGATGGAGATAATAGAGAGAGAGAGAGAGAGATGGAGATAATAGAGAGAAGGATGGAGATAATAGAGAGAGAGAGAGAGGGATGGAGATAATAGAGAGAGAGAGAGAGGGATGGAGATAATAGAGACAGAGAGAGAGGGATGGAGATAATAAAGAGAGAGAGAGAGAGAGGGATGGAGATAATAGAGAGAGAGAGAGATGGAGATAATAGAGAGAGAGAGAGAAGGATGGAGATAATAGAAAGAGAGAGAGAGGGATGGAGATAATAGAGAGAGAGAGAGAGGGATGGAGATAATAGAGAGAGAGAGAGGGATGGAGATAATAGAGAGAGAGAGAGAGAGGGATGGAGATAATAGAGAGAGAGAGGGATGGAGATAATAGAGAGAGAGAGAGAGGGATGGAGATAATAGAGAGAGAGAGATGGAGATAATAGAGAGAGAGAGAGGGATGGAGATAATAGAAAGAGAGAGAGAGGGATGGAGATAATAGAGGGAGATAGAGAGCGATTGAGATAATAGAGAGAGAGAGAGAGGGATGGAGATAATAGAGAGAGAGAGGGATGGAGATAATAGAGAGAGAGAGAGGGATGGAGATAATAGAGAGAGAGAGGGATGAAGATAATAGAGAGAGAGAGAGATGGAGATAATAGAGAGAGAGAGAGAGGGATGGAGATAATAGAGAGAGAGAGAGGGATGGAGATAATAGAGAGAGAGAGAGAGGGATGGAGATAATAGAGGGAGAGAGAGAGGGATGGAGATAATAGAGAGAGAGAGAGAGGGATGGAGATAATAGAGAGAGAGAGAGAGAGATGGAGATAATAGAGAGAGGGATGGAGATAATAGAGAGAGAGAGAGAGGGATGGAGATAATAGAGAGAGAGAGAGAGGGATGGAGATAATAGAGACAGAGAGAGAGGGATGGAGATTATAGAGAGAGAGAGAGAGAGGGATGGAGATAATAGAGAGAGAGAGAGATGGAGATAATAGAGAGAGAGAGAGAAGGATGGAGATAATAGAAAGAGAGAGAGAGGGATGGAGATAATAGAGAGAGAGAGAGGGATGGAGATAATAGAGAGGGAGAGAGGGATGGAGATAATAGAGAGAGGGATGAAGTTAATAGAGTGAGAGAGAGAGAGATGGAGATAATAGAGAGAGAGAGAGGGATGGAGATAATAGAGAGAGAGAGAGAGAGAGGGATGGAGATAATAGAGAGAGAGAGAGAGGGATGGAGATAATAGAGAGAGAGAGAGAGAGAGAGGGATGGAGCTAATAGAGAGAGAGAGAGAGGGATGGAGATAATAGAGAGAGAGAGAGAGGGATGGAGATAATAGAGAGAGAGGGAGAGGGATGGAGATAATAGAGAGAGAGAGAGAGGGATGGAGATAATAGAGAGGGAGAGAGAGGGATGGAGATAATAGAGAGAGAGAGGGATGGAGATATTAGAGAGAGAGAGAGAGGGATGGAGATAATAGAGAGAGAGAGAGAGGGATGGAGATAATAGAGAGAGAGAGGGGGGATGGTGATAATAGAGAGAGAGAGAGAGGGATGGAGATAGAGAGAGAGAGAGAGGGATGGAGATAATAGAGAGAGAGAGAGTGGGATGGAGATAATAGAGAGAGAGAGAGGGATGGAGATAATAGAGAGAGAGAGGGATGGAGATAATAGAGAGAGAGAGAGAGAGGGATGGAGATAATACAGAGAGAGAGGGATGGAGATAATAGAGAGAGAGAGAGAGGGATGGAGATAATAGAGAGAGAGAGAGATGGATGGAGATAATAGAGAGAGAGAGAGGGATGGAGATAATAGAGAGAGAGAGAGAGAGGGATGGAGATAATAGAGAGAGAGAGGGATGGAGATAATAGAGAGAGAGAAAGAGGGATGGAGATAATAGAGAGAGGGATGGAGTTAATAGAGAGAGAGAGAGATGGAGATAATAGAGAGAGAGACAGGGATGGAGATAATAGAGAGAGAGAGAGAGGGATGGAGATAATAGAGAGAGAGAGAGAGGGATGGAGATAATAGAGAGAGAGAGAGAGAGATGGAGATAATAGAGAGAAGGATGGAGATAATAGAGAGAGAGAGAGAGGGATGGAGATAATAGAGAGAGAGAGAGAGGGATGGAGATAATAGAGACAGAGAGAGAGGGATGGAGATAATAAAGAGAGAGAGAGAGAGAGGGATGGAGATAATAGAGAGAGAGAGAGATGGAGATAATAGAGAGAGAGAGAGAAGGATGGAGATAATAGAAAGAGAGAGAGAGGGATGGAGATAATAGAGAGAGAGAGAGAGGGATGGAGATAATAGAGAGAGAGAGAGGGATGGAGATAATAGAGAGAGAGAGAGAGAGGAATGGAGATAATAGAGAGAGAGAGGGATGGAGATAATAGAGAGAGAGAGAGAGGGATGGAGATAATAGAGAGAGAGAGATGGAGATAATAGAGAGAGAGAGAGGGATGGAGATAATAGAAAGAGAGAGAGAGGGATGGAGATAATAGAGAGAGATAGAGAGCGATTGAGATAATAGAGAGAGAGAGAGAGGGATGGAGATAATAGAGAGAGAGAGGGATGGAGATAATAGAGAGAGAGAGAGGGATGGAGATAATAGAGAGAGAGAGGGATGAAGATAATAGAGAGAGAGAGAGATGGAGATAATAGAGAGAGAGAGAGAGGGATGGAGATAATAGAGAGAGAGAGAGGGATGGAGATAATAGAGAGAGAGAGAGAGGGATGGAGATAATAGAGGGAGAGAGAGAGGGATGGAGATAATAGAGAGAGAGAGAGAGGGATGGAGATAATAGAGAGAGAGAGAGAGAGAGATGGAGATAATAGAGAGAGGGATGGAGATAATAGAGAGAGAGAGAGAGGGATGGAGATAATAGAGAGAGAGAGAGAGGGATGGAGATAATAGAGACAGAGAGAGAGGGATGGAGATTATAGAGAGAGAGAGAGAGAGGGATGGAGATAATAGAGAGAGAGAGAGATGGAGATAATAGAGAGAGAGAGAGAAGGATGGAGATAATAGAAAGAGAGAGAGAGGGATGGAGATAATAGAGACAGAGAGAGAGGGATGGAGATAATAGAGAGAGAGAGAGCGGGATGGAGATAATAGAGAGAGAGAGAGAGGGATGGAGATAATAGAGAGAGAGAGGGATGAAGATAATAGAGAGAGAGAGGGATGGAGTTAATAGAGAGAGAGAGATGAGTATAATAGAGAGAGAGTGATGGAGCTAATAGAGAGAGAGAGAGAGGGATGGAGATAATAGAGAGAGAGAGAGAGGGATGGTTATAATAGAGACAGAGAGAGAGGGATGGAGATAATAGAGAGAGAGAGAGCGGGATGGAGATAATAGAGAGAGAGAGAGAGGGATGGAGATAATAGAGAGGGAGAGAGAGGGATGGAGATAATAGAGAGAGAGAGCGGCAGAGGGATGGAGATAATAGAGAGAGAGAGGGATGGAGATAATAGAGAGAGAGAGAGGGATGGAGATAATAGAGAGAGAGGGAGAGGGATGGAGATAATAGAGAGAGAGAGAGAGGGATGGAGATAATAGAGAGAGAGAGAGAGAGAGAGGGATGGAGCTAATAGAGAGAGAGAGAGAGGGATGGAGATAATAGAGAGAGAGAGAGAGGGATGGAGATAATAGAGAGAGAGGGAGAGGGATGGAGATAATAGAGAGAGAGAGAGAGGGATGGAGATAATAGAGAGGGAGAGAGAGGGATGGAGATAATAGAGAGAGAGAGGGATGGAGATATTAGAGAGAGAGAGAGAGGGATGGAGATAATAGAGAGAGAGAGAGAGAGGGATGGAGATAATAGAGAGAGAGAGGGGGGATGGTGATAATAGAGAGAGAGAGAGAGGGATGGAGATAGAGAGAGAGAGAGAGGGATGGAGATAATAGAGAGAGAGAGAGTGGGATGGAGATAATAGAGAGAGAGAGAGGGATGGAGATAATAGAGAGAGAGAGGGATGGAGATAATAGAGAGAGAGAGAGAGAGGGATGGAGATAATACAGAGAGAGAGGGATGGAGATAATAGAGAGAGAGAGAGAGGGATGGAGATAATAGAGAGAGAGAGAGATGGATGGAGATAATAGAGAGAGAGAGAGGGATGGAGATAATAGAGAGAGAGAGAGAGAGGGATGGAGATAATAGAGAGAGAGAGGGATGGAGATAATAGAGAGAGAGAAAGAGGGATGGAGATAATAGAGAGAGGGATGGAGTTAATAGAGAGAGAGAGAGATGGAGATAATAGAGAGAGAGACAGGGATGGAGATAATAGAGAGAGAGAGAGAGGGATGGAGATAATAGAGAGAGAGAGAGAGGGATGGAGATAATAGAGAGAGAGAGAGAGAGATGGAGATAATAGAGAGAAGGATGGAGATAATAGAGAGAGAGAGAGAGGGATGGAGATAATAGAGAGAGAGAGAGAGGGATGGAGATAATAGAGACAGAGAGAGAGGGATGGAGATAATAAAGAGAGAGAGAGAGAGAGGGATGGAGATAATAGAGAGAGAGAGAGATGGAGATAATAGAGAGAGAGAGAGAAGGATGGAGATAATAGAAAGAGAGAGAGAGGGATGGAGATAATAGAGAGAGAGAGAGAGGGATGGAGATAATAGAGAGAGAGAGAGGGATGGAGATAATAGAGAGAGAGAGAGAGAGGGATGGAGATAATAGAGAGAGAGAGGGATGGAGATAATAGAGAGAGAGAGAGAGGGATGGAGATAATAGAGAGAGAGAGATGGAGATAATAGAGAGAGAGAGAGGGATGGAGATAATAGAAAGAGAGAGAGAGGGATGGAGATAATAGAGAGAGATAGAGAGCGATTGAGATAATAGAGAGAGAGAGAGAGGGATGGAGATAATAGAGAGAGAGAGGGATGGAGATAATAGAGAGAGAGAGAGGGATGGAGATAATAGAGAGAGAGAGGGATGAAGATAATAGAGAGAGAGAGAGATGGAGATAATAGAGAGAGAGAGAGAGGGATGGAGATAATAGAGAGAGAGAGAGGGATGGAGATAATAGAGAGAGAGAGAGAGGGATGGAGATAATAGAGGGAGAGAGAGAGGGATGGAGATAATAGAGAGAGAGAGAGAGGGATGGAGATAATAGAGAGAGAGAGAGAGAGATGGAGATAATAGAGAGAGGGATGGAGATAATAGAGAGAGAGAGAGAGGGATGGAGATAATAGAGAGAGAGAGAGAGGGATGGAGATAATAGAGACAGAGAGAGAGGGATGGAGATTATAGAGAGAGAGAGAGAGAGGGATGGAGATAATAGAGAGAGAGAGAGATGGAGATAATAGAGAGAGAGAGAGAAGGATGGAGATAATAGAAAGAGAGAGAGAGGGATGGAGATAATAGAGACAGAGAGAGAGGGATGGAGATAATAGAGAGAGAGAGAGCGGGATGGAGATAATAGAGAGAGAGAGAGAGGGATGGAGATAATAGAGAGAGAGAGGGATGAAGATAATAGAGAGAGAGAGGGATGGAGTTAATAGAGAGAGAGAGATGAGTATAATAGAGAGAGAGTGATGGAGCTAATAGAGAGAGAGAGAGAGGGATGGAGATAATAGAGAGAGAGAGAGCGGGATGGAGATAATAGAGAGAGAGAGAGAGGGATGGAGATAATAGAGAGGGAGAGAGAGGGATGGAGATAATAGAGAGAGAGAGAGAGGGATGGAGATAATAGAGAGAGAGAGAGGGGGATGGTGATAATAGAGAGAGAGAGAGAGGGATGGAGATAATAGAGAGAGAGAGAGAGGGATGGAGATAATAGAGAGAGAGAGTGGGATGGAGATAATAGAGAGAGAGAGAGAGAGATGGAGATAAAAGAGAGAGAGAGAGAGGGATGGAGATAATAGAGAGAGAGAGAGAGGGATGGAGATAATAGAGAGAGAGAGGGATGGAGATAATAGAGAGAGAGAGGGATGGAGATAATAGAGAGAGAGAAAGAGGGATGGAGATAATAGAGAGAGTTATGGAGTTAATAGAGAGAGAGAGAGAGAGATGGAGATAATAGAGAGAGAGAGAGGGATGGAGATAATAGAGAGAGAGAGAGAGGGATGGAGATAATAGAGAGAGAGAGAGGGATGGAGATAATAGAGAGAGAGAGGGATGGAGATAATAGAGAGAGAGAGGGATGGAGATAATAGAGAGAGAGAAAGAGGGATGGAGATAATAGAGAGAGGGATGGAGTTAATAGAGAGAGAGAGAGAGAGATGGAGATAATAGAGAGAGAGAGAGGGATGGAGATAATAGAGAGAGAGAGGGATGGAGATAATAGAGAGAGAGAGAGAGGGATGGAGATAATAGAGAGAGAGAGAGAGGGATGGAGATAATAGAGAGAGAGAGAGAGGGATGGAGATAATAGAGAGAGAGAGAGAGAGATGGAGATAATAGAGAGAGGGATGGAGATAATAGAGAGAGAGAGAGGGATGGAGATAATAGAGAGAGAGAGAGAGGGATGGAGATAATAGAGACAGAGAGAGAGGGATGGAGATTATAGAGAGAGAGAGAGAGAGGGATGGAGATAATAGAGAGAGAGAGAGATGGAGATAATAGAGAGAGAGAGAGAAGGATGGAGATAATAGAAAGAGAGAGAGAGGGATGGAGATAATAGAGAGATAGAGAGAGCGATGGAGATAATAGAGCGAGAGAGAGAGGGATGGAGATAATAGAGAGAGAGAGAGAGGGATGGAGATAATAGAGAGAGAGGGATGGAGATAATAGAGAGAGAGAGAGAGGGATTGAGATAATAGAGAGAGAGAGATGGAGATAATAGAGAGAGAGAGAGAGGGATGGAGATAATAGAACATAGAACATAGAAAATACAGCACAGAACAGGCCCTTCGGCCCACGATGTTGTGCCGAACCTTTGTCCTAAATTAATCATAGATTATCATTGAATTTACAGTGCAGAAGGAGGCCATTCGGCCCATTGAGTCTGCACCAGCTCTTGGAAAGAGCACCCTACCCAAACTCAACACCTCCACCCACCACCAAGGGCAATTTGGACATTAAGGGCAATTTATCATTGGCCAATTCACCTAACCCGCACATCTTTGGACTGTGGGAGGAAACCGGAGCACCCGGAGGAAACCCACGCAGACACGGGGAGGACGTGCAGACTCCGCACAGACAATGACCCAAGCTGGAATCGAACCTGGGACCATGGATCTGTGAAGCAATTGTGCTATCCACAATGCTGCCGTGCTGCCCTTAAGAACAAATAAATCTACACTATATCATTTTCCCGTAATCCATGTACCTATCCAACAGCTGCTTGAAGGTCCCTAATGTTTCCGACTCAACTACTTCCACAGGCAGTGCATTCCATGCCCCCACTACTCTCTGGGTAAAGAACCTACCTCTGATATCCCTCCTATATCTTCCACCTTTCACCTTAAATTTATGTCCCCTTGTAATGGTGTGTTCCACCTGGGGAAAAAGTCTCTGACTGTCTACTCTATCTATTCCCCTGATCATCTTATAAACCTCTATCAAGTCGCCCCTCATCCTTCTCCGCTCTAATGAGAAAAGGCCTAGCACCCTCAACCTTTCCTCGTAAGACCTACTCTCCATTCCAGGCAACATCCTGGTAAATCTTCTTTGCACCTTTTCCAGAGCTTCCACATCCTTCCTAAAATGAGGCGACCAGAACTGTACACAGTACTCCAAATGTGGCCTTACCAAGGTTTTGTACAGCTGCATCATTACCTCATGGCTCTTAAATTCAATCCCTCTGTTAATGAACGCGAGCACACCATAGGCCTTCTTCACAGCTCTATCCACTTGAGTGGCAACTTTCAAAGATGTATGAACATAGACCCCAAGGTCTCTCTGCTCCTCCACAATGCCAAGAACTCTACCGTTAACCCTGTATTCCGCATTCATATTTGTCCTTCCAAAATGGACAACCTCACACTTTTCAGGGTTAAACTCCATCTGCCACTTCTCAGCCCAGCTCTGCATCCTATCTATGTCTCTTTGCAGCCGACAACAGCCCTCCTTACTATCCACAACTCCACCAATCTTCGTATCGTCTGCAAATTTACTGACCCACCCTTCAACTCCCTCATCCAAGTCATTAATGAAAATCACAAACAGCAGAGGACCCAGAACTGATCCCTGCGGTACACCACTGGTAACTGGGATCCAGGCTGAATATTTGCCATCCACCACCACTCTCTGACTTCTATCGGTTAGCCAGTTCGTTATCCAACTGGCCAAATTTCCCACTATCCCATGCCTCCTTTCTTTGTGCAGAAGCCTACCATGGGGAACTTTATCAAATGCCTTACTAAAATCCATGTACACTACATCCACTGCTTTACCTTCATCCACATGCTTGGTCACCTCCTCAAAGAATTCAATAAGATTTGTAAGGCAAGACCTACCCCTCACAAATCCGTGCTGACTATCCCTAATCAAGCAGTGTCTTTCCAGATGCTCAGAAATCCTATCCTTCAGTACCCTTTCCATTACTTTGCCTACCACCGAAGTAAGACTAACTGGCCTGTAATTCCCAGGGTTATCCCTAGTTCCTTTTTTGAACAGGGGCACGACATTCGCCAGTCTCCAATCCCCTGGTACCACCCCTGTTGACAGTGAGGACGAAAAGATAATTGCCAACGGCTCTGCAATTTCATCTCTTGCTTCCCATAGAATCCTTGGATATATCCAGTCAGGCCCGGGGGACTTGTCTATCCTCAAGTTTTTCAAAATGCCCAACACATCTTCCTTCCTAACAAGCATTTCCTCGAGCTTACCAATCTGTTTCACACTGTCCTCTCCAACAATATCGCCCCTCTCATTTGTAAATACAGAAGAAAAGTACTCATTCAAGACCTCTCCTATCTCTTCAGACTCAATACACAATCTCCCGCTACCGTCCTTGATCGGACCTACCCTCGCTCTAGTCATTCTCATATTTCTCACATATGTGTAAAAGGCCTTGGGGTTTTCCTTGATCCTACCCGCCAAAGATTGTTCATGCCCTCTCTTAGCTCTCCTAATCCCTTTCTTCAGTTCCCTCCTGGCTATCTTGTATCCCTCCAATGCCCTGTCTGAACCTTGTTTCCTCAGCCTTACATAAGTCACCTTTTTCCTCTTAACAAGACATTCAACCTCTCTTGTCAACCATGGTTCCCTCACTCGACCATCTCTTCCCTGCCTGACAGGGACATACATATCAAGGACACGTAGCATCTGTTCCTTGAACAAGTTCCACATTTCACTTGTGTCCTTCCCTGCCAGCCTATGTTCCCAACTTATGCACTTCAATTCTTGTCTGACAACATCGTATTTACCCTTCCCCCAATTGTAAACCTTGCCCTGTTGCACGTACCTATCCCTCTCCATTACTAAAGTGAAAGTCACAGAATTGTGGTCACTATCTCCAAAATGCTCCCCCACTAACAAATCTATCACTTGCCCTGGTTCATTACCCAGCACTAAATCCAATATTGCCCCTCCTCTGGTTGGACAATCTACATACTGTGTTAGAAAAGCTTCCTGGACACACTGCACAAACACCACCCCATCCAAACTATTTGATCCAAAGAGTTTCCACTCAATATTTGGGAAGTTAAAGTCGCCCATGACTACTACCCTATGACTTCTGCACCTTTCCAAAATCTGTTTCCCAATCTGTTCCTCCACATCTCTGCTACTATTGGGGGGCCTATAGAAAACTCCTAACAAGGTGACTGCTCCTTTCCTATTTCTGACTTCAACCCATACTACCTCAATAGGGTGATACTCCTCAAACTGCCTTTCTGCAGCTGTTATACTATCTCTAATTAATAATGCCACCCCCCCACCTCTTTTACCACCCTCCCTAATCTTATTGAAACATCTATAACCAGGGACCTCCAACAACCATTTCTGCCCCTCTTCTATCCAAGTTTCCGTGATGGCCACCACATCGTAGTCCCAAGTACCGATCCATGCCTTAAGTTCACCCACCTTATTCCTGATGCTTCTTGCGTTGAAGTATACACACTTCAACCTATCTCCGTGCCTGCAAATACTCTCCTTTGTCAGTGTTCCCTTCCCCACTGCCTCATTACAAGCTTTGGCGTCCTGAATATCGGCTACCTTAGTTGCTGGACTACAAATCCGGTTCCCATTCCCCTGCCAAATTAGTTTAAACCCTCCCGAAGAGTACTAGCAAACCTCCCTCCCAGGATATTGGTGCCCCTCTGGTTCAGGTGCAACCCGTCCTGCTTGTACAGGTCCCACCTTCCCCAGAATGCGCTCCAATTATCCAAATACCTGAAGCCCTCCCTCCTACACCATTCCTGCAGCCACGTGTTCAACTGCACTCTCTCTCTATTCCTAGCCTCGCTATCACGTGGCACCGGCAACAAACCAGAGATGACAACTCTGTCTGTCCTGGCTTTCAACTTCCAGCCTAACTCCCTAAACTTGTTTATTACCTCCACACCCCTTTTCCTACCTATGTCGTTGGTACCAATGTGCACCACGACTTCTGGCTGCTCCCCCTCCCCCTTAAGGATCCTGAAGACACGATCCGAGACATCCCTGGCCCTGGCACCCGGGAGGCAACATACCTTCCGGGAGTCTCGCTCGCGACCACAGAATCTCCTATCTATTCCCCTAACCATTGAATCTCCTACAACTATTGCTTTTCTATTCTCCCCCCTTCCCTTCTGAGCCCCAGAGCCAGACTCAGTGCCAGAGACCTGGCCGCTAGGCCCTTCCCCCGGTAGGTCATCCCCCCCAACAGCATCCAAAACGGTATACTTGTTTTGAAGGGGAACGGCCACGAGGGATCCCTGCACTGTCGGCCTGTTTGTTTTTTTCCCCCTGACTGTAACCCAGCTATTCTTGTCCTGTACCTTGGGTGTGGTTACCTCCCTGTAACTCTTCTCAATCACCCCCTCTGCCTCCCGGATGATCCGAAGTTCATCCAGCTTCAGCTCCAGTTCCCTAACACGGTCTTTGAGGAGCTGAAGTTGGGTGCACTTCGCGCAGGTATAGTCAGCGGGGACACCGGTGGTATCCCTCACCACCCACATCCTACAGGAGGAGCATGTAACTGGCCTAGCCTCCATCCCCTCTTACCTTACAGAATATAGCTGCTGTGTGGACTAACTAGATCTCCGCCCTCCGACTCTGCTCCCAGTCAGCTACACTTCCTGTAAACTCCTGGCTCTCTTCGCACTCTTTGCGGAAATGTCGGAAACAAAATGAAAGGAGCACCTTACTCCCTCCTCACCTAACTCCCTCGGTCACCAAACTCTCACTATCGCACTCAAAAAGCACCGAATTCAGCACTCAGTGCAAACAAAGTCTGCACTGTAGGGATCACTTTTTTACTGTGAATCTAGCCTCTGAAAAACTGGCCTAATCCAATTAACTAATTAACAAGCTCCAGCTGCAAGTGCCTAGAAGTAGAAGCCTGTTTAAAGCTGATTGAAAATTCACCTTCTTCTAAACCAAACAGCAACTTTTAAGTTAATTAACTAAATAAAAGAAAGACTAAACTTTAGATAAAAATGAAGCCTTATACTCCCTCGGTCACCAAACTCTCACTATCGCACTCAAAAATCACCAAATTCAGCACTCAGTGCAAACTAATAGAGAGAGAGAGAGAGGGATGGAGATAATAGAGAGAGAGAGAGAGAGAGATGGAGATAATAGAGAGAGAGAGAGAGGTATGGAGATAATAGAGAGAGAGAGAGGGATGGAGATAATAGAGAGAGAGAGAGAGGGATGGAGATAATAGAGGGAGAGAGAGAGGGATGGAGATAATAGAGAGAGAGAGAGATGGAGATAATAGAGAGAGAGAGAGAGGGATGGAGATAATAGAGAGAGAGAGAGGGGGATGCAGATAACAGAGAGAGAGAGAGAGGGATGGAGATAATAGAGAGAGAGAGAGAGGGATGGAGATAATAGAGAGAGAGAGAGGGATGGAGATAATAGAGAGAGAGAGGGATGGAGATAATAGAGAGAGAGAGAGAAGGATGGAGATAATAGAGAGAGACAGAGAGGGATGGAGATAATAGAGAGTGAGAGAGAGGGATGGAGATAATAGAGAGAGAGAGAGAGGGATGGAGATAATAGAGAGAGAGAGAGAGGGATGGAGATAATAGGGAGAGAGAGGGATGGAGATAATAGAGAGAGAGAGAGAGAGGGATAGAGATAATGGAGAGAGGGAGGGAGTTAATAGAGAGAGAGAGAGAGAGATGGAGATAATAGATAGAGAGAGAGAGGGATGGAGATAATAGAGAGAGAGAGAGAGGGATGGAGATAATAGAGAGAGAGAGAGAAGGATGGAGATAATAGAGAGAGAGAGAGAGGGATGGAGATAATAGAGAGAGAGAGAGAGAGGGATGGAGATAATAGAGAGAGAGAGAGGGATGGAGATAATAGAGAGAGAGAGAGAGAGAGGGATGGAGATAATAGAGAGAGAGAGAGAGGGATGGAGATAATAGAGACAGAGAGAGAGGGATGGAGGTAATAGAGAGAGAGAGGGATTGAGATAATAGAGAGAGAGAGAGGGATGGAGATAATAGAGAGAGGGATGGAGTTAATAGAGAGAGAGAGAGAGATGGAGATAATAGAGAGAGAGAGAGAGGGATGGAGATAATAGAGAGAGAGAGAGAGGGATGGAGATAATAGAGAGAGAGAGAGGGATGGAGATAATAGAGAGAGAGAGAGAGGGATGGAGATAATAGAGAGAGAGAGAGAGGGATGGAGATAATAGAGAGAGAGCGAGAGGGATGGAGATAATAGAGAGAGAGAGAGCGGGATGGAGATAATAGAGAGAGATAGGGGGATGGAGATAATAGAGAGAGAGAGCGAGGGATGGAGATAATAGAGAGAGAGAGAGAGGGATGGAGATAATAGAGAGAGAGAGAGAGGGATGGAGATAATAGAGAGAGAGAGAGAGAGGGATGGAGGTAATAGAGAGAGAGAGAGAGGGATGGAGATAATAGAGAGAGAGAGAGAGGGATGGAGATAATAGAGAGAGAGAGAGAGGGATGGAGATAATAGAGAGAGAGAGAGAGGGATGGAGATAATAGAGAGAGAGAGAGAGGGATGGAGATAATAGAGAGAGAGAGAGAGGGATGGAGATAATAGAGAGAGAGCGGGATGGAGATAATAGAGAGAGAGAGGGATGGAGATAATAGAGAGAGGGATGGAGTTAATAGAGAGAGAGAGAGAGAGAGATGGAGATAATAGAGAGAGAGAGAGGGATGGAGATAATAGAGAGAGAGAGAGAGGGATGGAGATAATCGAGAGAGAGAGGGATGGAGATAATAGAGAGAGAGAGAGAGGGATGGAGATAATAGAGAGAGAGAGAGAGGGATGGAGAAAATAGAGAGTGAGCGAGAGGGATGGAGATAACAGAGAGAGAGAGAGAGGGATGGAGATAATAGAGAGAGAGAGAGAGGGATGGAGATAATAGAGAGAGAGAGAGAGGGATGAAGATAAGAGAGAGAGAGAGAGAGAGGGATGGAGATAATAGAGAGAGAGAGAGAGGGATGGAGATAATAGAGAGAGAGAGAGAGGGATGGAGATAATAGAGAGAGAGAGAGAGGGATGGAGATACTAGAGAGAGAGAGAGGGATGGAGATAAATGAGAGAGAGAGAGAGGGATGGAGATAATAGAGAGAGAGAGAGAGGGATGGAGATAATAGAGAGAGAGAGAGAGGGTTGGAGATAATAGAGAGAGAGAGAGAGAGGGATGGAGATAATAGAGAGAGAGAGAGAGGGATGGAGATAATAGAGAGAGAGAGAGAGGGATGGAGATAATAGAGAGAGAGAGGGATGGAGATAATAGAGAGCGAGAGAGAGGGATGGAGATAATAGAGAGAGAGAGAGAGGGATGGAGATAATAGAGAGCGAGAGAGAGGGATGGAGATAATAGAGAGAGAGAGAGAGATGGAGATAATAGAGAGAGAGAGAGGGATGGAGATAATAGAGAGAGAGAGAGAGGGATGGAGATAATAGAGAGAGCGAGAGAGGGGTGGAGATAATAGAGAGAGAGAGAGAGGGATGGAGATAATAGAGAGAGAGAGAGATGGAGATAATAGAAAGAGAGAGAGAGGGATGGAGATAATAGAGAGAGGGTTGGAGTTAATAGAGAGAGAGAGAGAGAGATGGAGATAATAGAGAGAGAGAGAGGGATGGAGATAATAGAAAGAGAGAGGGATGGAGATAATAGAGAGAGAGAGAGAGGGATGGAGATAATAGAGAGAGAGAGAGGGATGGAGATAATAGAGAGAGAGAGAGAGAGGGATGGAGATAATAGAGAGAGGGATGGAGTTAATAGACAGAGAGAGAGAGAGATGGAGATAATAGAGAGAGAGAGAGAGGGATGGAGATAATAGAGATAGAGAGAGAGGGATGGAGATAATAGAGAGAGAGAGAGAGAGAGGGATGGAGATAATAGAGAGAGAGAGGGATGGAGATAATAGAGAGAGAGAGAGAGGGATGGAGATAATGGAGAGAGGGATGGAGTTAATAGAGAGAGTTAGAGAGAGATGGAGATAATAGAGAGAGAGAGAGGGATGGAGATAATAGAGAGAGAGAGAGCGGGATGGATATATTAGAGAGAGGGATGGAGTTAATAGAGAGAGAGAGAGAGATGGAGATAATAGAGAGAGAGAGAGAGGGATGGAGA
Organism: Scyliorhinus torazame; assembly: GCF_047496885.1. Lineage (NCBI taxonomy): Eukaryota > Metazoa > Chordata > Chondrichthyes > Carcharhiniformes > Scyliorhinidae > Scyliorhinus > Scyliorhinus torazame. The sequence continues at coordinate 378,418,058 of NC_092709.1, forward strand.
TAATAGAGATAGAGAGAGAGGGATGGAGATAATAGAGAGAGAGAGAGAGAGGGATGGAGATAATAGAGAGAGAGAGAGAGGGATGGAGATAATAGAGAGACAGATGGAGTTAATAGAGAGGGAGAGAGAGGGATGGAGATAATAGAGAGAGAGAGAGAGGGATGGAGATAATAGAGAGAGAGAGCGAGGGATGGAGATAATAGAGAGAGAGAGAGAGGGATGGAGATAATAGAGAGAGGGATGGAGTTAATAGAGAGAGAGAGAGAGGGATGGAGATAATAGAGAGAGAGAGAGGGATGGAGATAATAGAGAGAGAGGGATGGAGATAATAGAGAGAGAGAGAGAGGGATGGAGATAATAGAGAGAGGGATGGAGATAATAGAGAGAGAGAGAGAGGGATGGAGATAATAGAGAGAGAGAGAGAGGGATGGAGATAATAGAGAGAGAGAGGGATGGAGATAATAGAGAGAGAGAGAGAGGGATGGAGATAATAGAGAGAGGGATGGAGTTAATAGAGAGGGAGAGAGAGAGATGGAAATAATAGAGAGAGAGAGAGAGGGATGGAGATAATAGAGAGAGAGAGAGAGGGATGGAGATAATAGAGAGAGAGAGAGAGGGATGGAGATAAGAGAGAGAGAGAGAGGGATGGAGATAATAGAGAGAGGGATGGAGTTAATAGAGAGAGAGAGAGAGAGATGGAGATAATAGAGAGAGAGAGAGGGATGGAGATAATAGAGAGAGAGAGGGAGCGGGATGGAGATAATAGAGAGAGCGAGAGAGAGGGATGGAGATAATAGAGAGAGAGAGAGAGGGATGGAGATAATAGAGAGAGGGATGGAGTTAATAGAGAGAGAGAGAGATGGAGATAATAGAGAGAGAGAGAGAGGGAGATAATAGAGAGAGAGAGAGAGGGATGGAGATAATAGAGAGAGAGAGAGAGAGGGATGGAGATAATAGAGAGAGAGAGAGAGGGATGGAGATAATAGAGAGAGAGAGAGAGGGATGGAGATAATAGAGACAGAGAGAGAGGGATGGAGATAATAGAGAGAGGGATGGAGTTAATAGAGAGAGAGAGAGGGATGGAGATAATAGAGACAGAGAGAGAGGGATGGAGAGAATAAAGAGAGAGAGAGAGGGATGGAGATAATAGAGAGAGAGAGAGAGGGATGGAGATAATAGAGGGATGGAGTTAATAGAGAGAGAGAGAGAGGGATGGAGATAATAGAGACAGAGAGAGGGATGGAGATAATAGAGAGAGGGATGGAGTTAATAGAGAGAGAGAGAGAGTGATGGAGATAATAGAGAGAGAGAGAGAGGGATGGAGTTAATAGAGAGAGAGAGAGAGGGATGGAGATAATAGAGAGAGAGAGAGAGGGATGGAGTTAATAGAGAGAGAGAGAGAGGGATGGAGATAATAGAGAGAGAGAGAGAGAGAGATGGAGATAATAGAGAGAGAGGGGGATGGAAATAATAGAGAGAGAGGGGGATGGAGATAATAGAAAGAGAGAGGGGGATGGAGATAATAGAGAGAGAGTGAGAGAGAGATCGAGATAATAGAGAGAGAGGGGGATGGAAATAATAGAGAGAGGGGGGGATGGAGATAATAGAAAGAGAGAGGGGGATGGAGATAATAGAGAGAGAGAGAGAGAGAGATTGAGATAATAGAGAGAGAGGGGGATGGAAATAATAGAGAGAGAGATGGAGATAATAGAGAGAGAGGGGGATGGAAATAATAGAGAGAGGGATGGAGATAATAGAGAGAGAGGGGGGTGGAGATAATCATAGAAGTTTACAGCATGGAAACAGGCCCTTCGGCCCAACCAGTCCATGCCGCCCAGTTTTTACCAGTAAGCTAGTCCCAGTTGCCCGCACTTGGCCCATAACCCTCTATACCCATCTTACCCATGTAACTATCTAAATGCTTTTTAAAAGACACAATTGTACCCGCCTCTACTACTACCTCTGGCAGCCCATTCCAGACACTCACTACCCTCTGAGTGAAGAAATTGCCCCTCTGGGCCCTTCTGAATCTCTCCCCTCTCACCTTAAACCGAGGCCCTCTAGTTTTAGACTCCCTTACCTTTGGGAAAAGATGTTGACTATCTATCTTATCTATGCCCCTCATTATTTTATAGACCTCTATAAGATCACCCCTAAGCTTCCTACGCTCAAGGGAAAATTGTCCCAGTCTATCCAGCCTCTCCTTATAACTCAAACCATCAAGTCCCGGTAACACCCTAGTAAATCTTTTCTGCACTCTTTCCAGTTTAATAATATCCTTTCTATAATAGGGTGACCAGAACTGCACACAGTATTCCAAGTGTGGCCGTACCAATGTCTTGTACAACTTCAACAAGACGTCCCAACTCCTGTATTCAATGTTCTGACCAATGAAACCAAGCATGCCGAATGCCTTCTTCACCACCCTGTCCACCTGCGACTCCACCTTCAAGGAGCTATGAACCTGTACTCCTAGATCTCTTTGTTCTATAACTCTCCCCAACGCCATACCATTCACTGAGTAGGTCCTGGCCTGATTCGATCTGCCAAAATGCATCACCTCACATTTATCTAAATTAAACTCCATCTGCCATTCGTCGGCCCACTGGCCTAATTGATCAAGATCCCGTTGCAATCCTAGCTAACCTTCTTCACTATCCACTGTGCCACCAATCTTGGTGTCATCTGCAAACTTACTAACCATGCCTCCTAAATTCTCATCCAAATCATTAATATAAATCACAAATAACAGTGGACCCAGCACCGATCCCTGAGGCACAGCACTGGTCACAGGCCTCCAGTTTGAAAAACAACCCTCTACAACCACCCTCCGTCTTCTGTCGTCCAGCCAATTTTGAATCCAATTGGCAACCTCACCCTGGCTCCTGTGAGCTTTAACCTTCTGCAACAACCTACCAGGCGGTACCTTGTCAAAGGCTTTGCTAAAGTCCATGTAGACAACGTCTACTGCACTGCCCTCATCTACCTTCTTGATCACCCCCACAAAAAACTCAATCAAATTTGTGAGACATGATTTTCCACGCACAAAGCCATGCTGACTGCCCCGAATCAGTCCTTGCCTCTCTAAATGCTTGTAGATCCTGTCTCTCAGAATACCTTCTAGCAACTTACCTACTACAGACGTTAGGCTCACCGGTCTGTAGTTCCCAGGCTTTTCCCTGCTGCCCTTCTTAAACAAGGGCACAACATTCGCTACTCTCCAATCTTCAGGCACCTCACCTGTGGCTGCCGATGATTCAAATATCTGTTAGGGGACCCGCAATTTCCTCCCTAGCCTCCCACAACATCCTGGGATACATTTCATCAGGTCCCGGGGATTTATCTACCTTGATGCGCTTTAAGACTTCCAGCACCTCCTCCTCTGTAATATGCACACTTCTCAAGACATCACTATTTATTTCCCTTAGTTTCCTAACATCCATGCCTTTCTCCACCATGAATACCGATGAGAAATATTCATTCAGGGTCTCACCCAACTCTTGTGGCTCTGCACATAGATGTCCTTGTTGATCCTTCAGAGGCCCTACTCTGTCCCTAGTTACTCTTTTTCCCTTTATGTATCTGCAGAAGCTCTTTGGGTTCTCCTTTGCATTATTTGCCAAAGCAATTTCATGTCCCCTTTTTGCCCTCCTGATTTCCCTCTTAACTCTATTTCGACAATCTCTATACTCTTCAAGGGATCCACTTGATCCCAGTTGTTTATGTACGTCATATGCCTCCTTCTTCTTTTTGACCAGAGTCTCAATATCTCGAGTCATCCAGGGTTCCCTACTTCTACCAGCCTTGCCCTGCACTCTAAAGGGAATGTGCTTACCCTGCACCCTGGTTAACACATTTTTAAAAGCGTCCCATTTACCAGCCGTCCCTTTGCCTGCCAACAGTCTCCCCCAATCTACCTCTGAAAGTTCCTGTCTGATACCATCAAAATTGGCCTTGCCCCAATTAAGAATTTTAACTCTTGGGCCAGACCTATCATTCTTCATAGCTATCTTAAAACTAATGGAGTTATGGTCACTTGTCCCAAAGTGATCCCTCACGAACACTTCTGTCACTTGCCCTTCGTTATTTCCCAAGACGAGGTCAAGTTTTGCCCCCTCTCTAGTCGGTCCATCCACATACTGAATGAGAAATTCCTCCTGAATAAACTCAACAAATTTCCCTCCATCCAAGCCCCTAATGCTATGGCTGTCCCAGTCAATGTTGGGAAAGTTAAAGTCCCCTACTATTACCACCCTATTTTTCTTGCAGCTATCTGTAATCTCCTTACGTATTTGCCCCTCAATTCCCCACTGACTATTTGGGGGCCTGTAGTACAGTCCTATCAAGGTGATCTCTCCCTTCTTATTTTTCAGTTCCACCCATATAGACCCAGTGGGCGAACCCTCGGATATATCCCCTCTAAGTACTGCCGTGTAGTTCTCCCTAATCAAAAATGCCACTCCCCCTCCTCTCTTACCTCCTGTTCTATCCTTTCTATAGCATCTGTACCCCGGAACATTGAGCTGCCAGTCCTGCCCCTCCCTTAGCCATGTTTCAGTCATAGCTATAATATCCCAGTCCCATGTGCCCGTCCATGCCCTGAGTTCATCCGCTTTGCCCTTCAGGCCCCTTGCATTGAAATAAATGCAGTTTAATGTAGACTTTCCTTGCTCTCTGCCCTGCTTTCTCTGGTCATGCTTTACACACTCTCCCTTCCTGCCTTTTGTTTCTGTCCCCACTGACTTCCTACATCGGTTCCCATCCCCCTGCCACATTAGTTTAAACCCTCCCCAACTGCACTAGCAAACACACCCCCGAGAACATTGGTTCCGGTCCCACTCAGATGCAGACCGTCCGATTTGTACAGGTCCCACCTCCCCAGAACCGGTTCCAATGTCCCAGGACATTGAGAGGGGGGTTGAGATAATAGAGAGAGAGACAGATTGAGATAATAGAGAGAGGGATGGAGATAATAGAGCGAGGGGGTGGAGATAATAGAGAGAGAGAGGGATGGAGATAATGGAGAAAATGGGATGGAGATAATAGAGAGATGGAGATAATAGAGAGAGAGAGAGAGAGATGGAGATAATAGAGAGAGGGATGGAGATAATAGAGAGAGAGAGGGAGGGATGGAGATAATAGAGAGAGAGAGGGATGGAGATAAAAAAAGAGAGAGAGAGGGATGGAGATAATAGAGAGAGAAAGGGATGGACAAAGAACAAAGAACAAAGAAATGTACAGCACAGGAACAGGCCCTTCGGCCCTCCAAGCCCGTGCCGACCATACTGCCCGACTAAACTACAATCTTCTACACTTCCTGGGTCCGTATCCTTCTATTCCCATCCTATTCATATATTTGTCAAGATGCCCCTTAAATGTCCCTATCGTCCCTGCTTCCACTACCTCCTCCGGTAGCGAGTTCCAGGTACCCACTACCCTCTGCGTAAAAATCTTGCCTCGTACATCTACTCTAAACCTTGCCCCTCTCACCTTAAACCTATGACCCCTAGTAATTGACCCCTCTACCCTGGGGAAAAGCCTCTGACTATCCACTCTGTCTATGCCCCTCATAATTTTGTATACCTCTATCAGGTCGCCCCTCAACCTCCTTCGTTCCAGTGAGAACAACCCGAGTTTATTCAACCGCTCCTCATAGCTTATGCCCTCCATACCAGGCAAGATTCTGGTAAATCTCTTCTGCACCCTCTCTAAAGCCTCCACATCCTTCTGGTAGTGTGGCGACCAGAATTGAACACTATACTCCAAGTGTGGCCTAACTAAGGTTCTATACAGCTGCAACATGACTTGCCAATTCTTATACTCAATGCCCCGGCCAATGAAGGCAAGCATGCCGTATGCCTTCTTGACTACCTTCTCCACCTGTGTTGCCCCTTTCAATGACCTGTGGACCTGTACTCCTAGATCTCTTTGACTTTCAATACTCTTGAGGGTTCTACCATTCACTGTATATTCCCTACCTGCATTAGACCTTCCAAAATGCATTACCTCACATTTGTCCGGATTAAACTCCATCTGCCATCTCTCCGCCCAAGTCTCCCAACAATCTAAATCCTGTTGTATCCTCTGACAGTCCTCATCGCTATCCGCAATTTCATCAACCTTTGTGTCGTCTGCAAACTTACTAATCAGACCAGTTACATTTTCCTCCAAATCATTTATATATACTACAAAGAGCAAAGGTCCCAGCACTGATCCCTGTGGAACACCACTGGTCACAGCCCTCCAATTAGAAAAGCATCCCTCCATTGCTACCCTCTGCCTTCTATGGCCTAGCCAGTTCTGTATCCACCTTGCCAGTTCACCCCTGATCCCGTGTGACTTCACCTTTTGTACTAGTCTACCATGAGGGACCTTGTCAAAGGCCTTACTGAAGTCCATATAGACAACATCTACTGCCCTACCTGCATCAATCATCTTAGTGACCTCCTCGAAAAACTCTATCAAGTTAGTGAGACACGACCTCCCCTTCACAAAACCGTGATGCCTCTCACTAATACGTCCATTTGCTTCCAAATGGGAGTAGATCCTGTCTCTAAGAATTCTCTCCAGTAATTTCCCTACCACTGAAGTATGGCTCACCGGCCTGTAGTTCCCGGGATTATCCTTGCTACCCTTCTTAAACAGAGGAACAACATTGGCTATTCTCCAGTCCTCCGGGACATCCCCTGAAGACAGCGAGGATCCAAAGATTTCTGTCAAGGCCTCAGCAATTTCCTCTCCAGCCTCCTTCAGTATTCTGGGGTAGATCCCATCAGGCCCTGGGGACTTATCTACCTTAATATTTTTTAATTCACCCAACACCTCGTCTTTTTGGATCACAATGTGACCCAGGCTATCTACACCCCCTTCTCCAGACTCAACATCTACCAATTCCTTCTCTTTGGTGAATAGTATTCATTTAGTACCTCGCCCATTTCCTCTGGCTCCACACATAGATTCCCTTGCCTGTCCTTCAGTGGGCCAACCCTTTCCCTGGCTACCCTCTTGCTTTTTATGTACGTGTAAAAAGCCTTGGGATTTTCCTTAACCCTATTTGCTAATGACTTTTCGTGACCCCTTCTAGCCCTCCTGACTCCTTGCTTAAGTTCCTTCCTACTTTCCTTATATTCCACGCAGGCTTCGTCTGTTCCCAGCCTTTTAACCCTGACAAATGCCTCCTTTTTCTTTTTGACGAGGCCTACAATATCACTCGTCATCCAAGGTTCCCGAAAATTGCCGTATTTATCTTTCTTCCTCACAGGAACATGCCTGTCCTGTATTCCTTTCAACTGACACTTGAAAGCCTCCCACATGTCAGATGTTGATTTGCCCTCAAACATCCGCCCCCAATCTATGTTCTTCAGTTCCCGCCTTATACTGTTATAATAAGCCTTCCCCCAATTTAGCACATTCATCCTCGGACCACTCTTATCCTTGTCCACCAGTACTTTAAAACTTACTGAATTGTGGTCACTGTTACCGAAATGCTCCCCTACTGAAACATCTACCACCTGGCCGGGCTCATTCCCCAATACCAGGTCCAGTACCGCCCCTTCCCTAGTTGGACTGTTTACATATTGTTTTAAGAAGCCCTCCTGGATGCTCCTTACAAACTCTGCCCCGTCTAAGCCCCTGGCACTAAGTGAGTCCCAGTCAATATTGGGGAAGTTGAAGTCTCCCATCACCACAACCCTGTTGTTTTTACTCTTTTCCAAAATCTGTCTACCTATCTGCTCCTCTATCTCCCGCTGGCTGTTGGGAGGCCTGTAGTATACCCCCAACATTGTGACTGCACCCTTCTTATTCCTGATCTCTACCCATATAGCCTCACTGCCCTCTGAGGTGTCCTCTTGCAGTATAGCTGTGATATTCTCCCGAACAAGTAGCGCAACTCCACCTCCCCTTTTACATCCCCCTCTATCCCGCCTGAAACATCTAAATCCTGGAACGTTTAGCTGCCAATCCTGCCCTTCCCTCAACCAGGTCTCTGTAATGGCAACAACATCATAGTTCCAAGTAGAGATAATAGAGGGATGGAGATACAAAGAACAAAGAAATGTACAGCACAGGAACAGGCCCATCAGCCCTCCAAGCCCGTGCCGACCATGCTGTCCGACTAAACTACAATCTTCTACACTTCCTGGGTCCGTATCCCTCTATTCCCATCCTATTCATATATTTGTCAAGATGCCCCTTAAATGTCACTATCGTCCCTTCTTCCACCACCTCCTCCGGGAGCGAGTTCCAGGCACCCACTACCCTCTGCGTAAAAAACTTGCCTCGTACATCTACTCTAAACCTTGCCCCTCTCACCTTAAACCTATGCCCCCTAGTAATGGACCACTCTACCCTGGGGAAATGCCTCTGACTATCCACCCTGTCTATGCCCCTCATAATTTTGTAGACCTCTATCAGATCGCCCCTCAACCTCCGTCATTCCAGTGAGAACAAACCAAGTTTATTCAACCGCTCCTCATAGCTAATGCCCGCCATACCAGGCAACATTCTGGCAAATCTCTTCTGCACCCTCTCTAAAGCCTCCACATCCTTCTGGTAGTGTGGTGACCAGAATTGAACACTATACTCCAACTGTGGCCTAACTAAGGTTCTATACAGCTGCAACATGACTTGCCAGTTCTTATACTCAATGCCCCGGCCAATGAAGGCAAGCATGCCGTATGCCTTCTTGACTACCTTCTCCACCTGTGTTGCCCCTTTCAGTGACCTGTGGACCTGTACTCCTAGATCTCTCTGACTTTCAATACTCTTGAGGGTTCTACCATTCACTGTATATTCCCTACCTGCATTGGACCTTCCAAAATGCATTATCTCACATTTGTCCGAATTAAACTCGATCTGCCATCTCTCCGCCCAAGTCTCCAAACAATCTAAATCCTGTTGTATCCTCTGACGTTCCTCATCGCTATCCGCAATTCCACCAACCTTTGTGTCGTCTGCAAACTTACTCATCAGACCAGTTACATTTTCCTCCAAATCATTTATATATACTACAAACAGCAAAAAGGTCCCGGCACTGATCCCTGCGGAACACAACTAGCCACAGCCCTCCAATTAGAAAAGCATCCTTCCATTGCTACTCTCTGCCTTCTATGACCTAACTAGTTCTGTATCCACCTTGCCAGCTCACCCCTGATCCCATGTGACTTCACCTTTTTACCAGTCTGCCATGAGGGACCTTGTCAAAGGCCTTACTGAAGTCCATATAGACAACATCCACTGCCCTACCTGCATCAATCATCTTTGTGACCTCTTCAAAAAACTCTATCAAGTTAGTGAGACACGACCTCCCCTTCAGAGGGAAGAGATTGCTGGACCTTTGGCTTTGATTTTTATGTCATCATTGGCTACAGGAATAGTGCCAGAGGACTGGAGGACAGCAAATGTGGTCCCTTTGTTCAAAAAGGGGAGCAGAGACAACCCCGGCAACTATAGACCGGTGAGCCTCACGTCTGTAGTGGGTAAAGTCTTGGAGGGGATTATAAGAGACAAGATTTATAATCATCTAGATAGGAATAATATGATCAGGGATAGTCAGCATGGCTTTGTGAAGGGTAGGTCATGCCTCACAAACCTTATTGAGTTCTTTGAGAAGGTGACTGAACAGGTAGACGAGGGTAGAGCAGTTGATGTGGTGTATATGGATTTCAGCAAAGCGTTTGATAAGGTTCCCCACGGTAGGCTATTGCAAAAAATACGGAGGCTGGGGATTGAGGGTGATTTAGAGATGTGGATCAGAAATTGGCTAGCTGAAAGAAGACAGAGGGTGGTGGTTGATGGGAAATGTTCAGAATGGAGTACAGTCACAAGTGGAGTACACAAGGATCTGTTCTGGGGCCGTTGCTGTTTGTCATTTTTATCAATGACCTAGAGGAAGGCGCAGAAGGGTGGGTGAGTAAATTTGCAGACGATACTAAAGTCGGTGGTGTTGTCGATAGTGTGGAAGGATGTAGCAGGTTACAGAGGGATATAGATAAGCTGCAGAGCTGGGCTGAGAGGTGGCAAATGGAGTTTAATGTAGTGAAGTGTGAGGTGATTCACTTTGGAAGGAATAACAGGAATGCGGAATATTTGGCTAATGGTAAAGTTCTTGAAAGTGTGGATGAGCAGAGGGATCTAGGTGTCCATGTACATAGATCCCTGAAAGTTGCCACCCAGGTTGATAGGGTTGTGAAGAAGGCCTATGGAGTGTTGGCCTTTATTGGTAGAGGGATTGAGTTCCGGAGTCGGGAGGTCATGTTGCAGCTGTACAGAACTCTGGTACGGCCGCATTTGGAGTATTGCGTACAGTTCCGGACACCGCATTATAGGAAGGACGTGGAGGCTTTGGAGCGGGTGCAGAGGAGATTTACCAGGATGTTGCCTGGTATGGAGGGAAAATCTTATGAGGAAAGGCTGATGGACTTGAGGTTGTTTTCGTTGGAGAGAAGAAGGTTAAGAGGAGACTTAATAGAGGCATACAAAATGATCAGGGGGTTGGATAGGGTGGACAGTGAGAGCCTTCTCCCGCGGATGGATATGGCTGGCACGAGGGGACATAACTTTAAACTGAGGGGTAATAGATAAAGGACAGAGGTCAGAGGTAGGTTCTTTACGCAAAGAGTAGTGAGGCCGTGGAATGCCCTACCTGCTACAGTAGTGAACTCGCCAACATTGAGTGCATTAAAAGTTTATTGGATAAACATATGGATGATAATGGCATAGTGTAGGTTAGATGGCTTTTGTTTCGGTGCAACATCGTGGGCCGAAGGGCCTGTACTGCGCTGTATTGTTCTATGTTCTATGTTCTATGTTCACAAAACCATGCTGCCTCTCAGTAATACGAGCATTTGCTTCCAAATGGGAGTAGATCCTGTCTCGAACAATTCTCTCCAGTAATTTCCCTACCACTGAAGTAAGGCTCACCGGCCTGTAGTTCCCTGGATTATCCTTGCTACCCTTCTTAAACAAAGAAACAACATTGGCTATTCTCCAGTCCTCCGGGACATCCCCTGAAGACAGTGAGGATTCAAAGATTTCTGTCAAGGCCTCAGCAATTTCCTTTCTAGCCTCCTTCAGTATTCTGGAGTAGATCACATCAGGCCCTGGGGACTTATCTACCTTAATATTTTTCAAGACGCCCAACACCTCGTCTTTTTGGATCTCAATGTGACCCAGGCTATCTACACCCCCTTCTCCAGACTCAACATCTACCAATTCCTTCTCTTTGGTGAATACTGATTCAAAGTATTCATTTAGTACCTCGCCCATTTCCTCTGGCTCCACACATCGATTCCCTTGCCTATCCTTCAGTGGGCCAACCCTTTCCCTGGCTACCCTCTTGCTTTTTCTGTACGTGTAAAAAGCCTTGGGGTTTTCCTTAACCCTATTTGCCAATGACTTTTCGTGACCCCTTCTAGCCCTCCTGACTCCTTGCTTAAGTTCCTTCCTACTTTCCTTATATTCCACACAGGCTTCGTCTGTTCCCAGCCTTTTAGCCCTGACAAATGCCTCCTTTTTCTTTTTGACGAGGCCTACAATATCTCTCGTTATCCAAGGTTCCCGAAAATTGCCGTATTTATCCTTCTTCCTCACAGGAACATTCCGGTTCTGAATTCCTTTCATAGAATCATAGAAGTTTACAGCATGGAAACAGGCCCTTCGGCCCAACCAGTCCATGCCGCCCAGTTTTTACCATTAAGCTAGTCCCAGTTGCCCGCACTTGGCCCATAACCCTCTATACCCATCTTACCCATGTAACTATCTAAATGCTTTTTAAAAGACACAATTGTACCCGCCTCTACTACTACCTCTGGCAGCCCATTCCAGACACTCACTACCCTCTGAGTGAAGAAATTGCCCCTCTGGGCCCTTCTGAATCTCTCCCCTCTCACCTTAAACCTATGCCCTCTAGTTTTAGACTCCCCTACCTTTGGGAAAAGATGTTGACTATCTACCTTATCTATGCCCCTCATTATTTTATAGACCTCTATAAGATCACCCCTAAGCCTCCTACGCTCCAGGGAAAAAAGTCCCAGTCTATCCAGCCTCTCCTTATAACTCAAACCATCAAGTCCCGGCAACATCCTAGTAAATCTTTTCTGCACTCTTTCCAGTTTAATAATATCATTTCTATAATAGGGTGACCAGAACTGCACACAGTATTCCAAGTGTGGCCGTACCAATGACTTGTACAACTTCAACAAGACGTCCCAACTCCTGTATTCAATGTTCTGACCAATGAAACCAAGCATGCCGAATGCCTTCTTCACCACCCTGTCCACCTGCGACTCCACCTTCAAGGAGCTATGAACCTGTACTCCTAGATCTCTTTGTTCTATAACTCTCCCCAACGCCATACCATTAACTGAGTAGGTCCTGGCCTGATTCGATCTGCCAAAATGCATCACCTCACATTTATCTAAATTAAACTCCATCTGCCATTCGTCGGCCCACTGGCCTAATTGATCAAGATCCCGTTGCAATCCTAGATCACCTTCTTCACTATCCACTGTGCCACCAATCTTGGTGTCATCTGCAAACTTACTCACCATGCCTCCTAAATTCTCATCCAAATCATTAATATAAATCACAAATAACAGTGGACCCAGCACCGATCCCTGAGGCACAGCACTGGTCACAGGCCTCCAGTTTGAAAAACAACCCTCTACAACCACCCTCTGTCTTCTGTCGTCCAGCCAATTTTGAATCCAATTGGCAACCTCACCCTGGATCCCGTGAGCTTTAACCTTCTGCAACAACCTACCATGCGGTACCTTGTCAAAGGCTTTGCTAAAGTCCATGTAGACAACGTCTACTGCACTGCCCTCATCTACCTTCTTGGTCACCCCCACAAAAAACTCAATCAAATTTGTGAGACATGATTTTCCATGCACAAAGCCATGCTAACTGCCCCGAATCAGTCCTTGCCTCTCTAAATGCTTGTAGATCTTGTCTCTCAGAATACCTTCTAGCAACTTACCTACTACAGACGTTAGGCTCACCGGTCTGTAGTTCCCAGGCTTTTCACTGCTGCCCTTCTCAAACAAGGGCACAACATTCGCCACTCTCCAATCTTCAGGCACCTCACCTGTGGCTGCCGATGATTCAAATATCTCTGTTAGGGGACCCGCAATTTCCTCCCTAGCCTCCCACAACATCCTGGGATACATTTCATCAGGTCCCGGGGATTTATCTACCTTGATGCGCTTTAAGACTTCCAGCACCTCCTCCTCTGTAATATGCACACTTCTCAAGACATCACTATTTATTTCCCTTAGTTTCCTAACATCCATGCCTTTCTCCACCGTGAATACCGATGAGAAATATTCATTCAGGATCTCACCCAACTCTTGTGGCTCTGCACATAGATGTCCTTGTTGATCCTTAAGAGGCCCTACTCTGTCCCTAGTTACTCTTTTTCCCTTTATGTATCTGTAGAAGCTCTTTGGATTCTCCTTTGCATTATTTGCCAAAGCAATTTCATGTCCCCATTTTGCCCTCCTGATTTCCCTCTTAACTCTATTTCGACAATCTCTATACTCTTCAAGGGATCCACTTGATCCCAGTTGCTTATATACGTCATATGCCTCCTTCTTTTTGACCAGAGTCTCAATATCTCGAGTCATCCAGGGTTCCCTACTTCTACCAGCCTTGCCCTTCACTCTAAAGGGAATGTGCTTACCCTGCACCCTGGTTAACACATTTTTAAAAGCCTCCCATTTACCAGCCGTCCCTTTGCCTGCCAACAGTCTCCCCCAATCTACCTCTGAAAGTTCCTGTCTGATACCATCAAAATTGGCCTTGCCCCAATTAAGAATTTTAACTCTTGGGCCAGACCTATCATTCTCCATAGCTATCTTAAAACTAATGGAGTTATGGTCACTTGTCCCAAAGTGATCTCTCACTAGCACTTCTGTCACTTGCCCTTCCTTATTTCCCAAGACGAGGTCAAGTTTTGCCCCCTCTCTTGTCGGTCCATCCACATACTGAATGAGAAATTTCTCCTGAATACACTCAACAAATTTCCCTCCATCCAAGCCCCTAATGCTATGGCTGTCCCAGTCAATGTTGGGAAAGTTAAAGTCCCTACTATTACCACCCTATTTTTCTTGCAGCTATCTGTAATCTCCTTACATATTTGCTCCTCAATTTCCCGCTGACTATTTGGGGGCCTGTAGTACAGTCCTACCAAGGTGATCTCTCCCTTCTTATTTTTCAGTTCCACCTATATAGACTCAGTGGGCGAACCCTCGGATATATCCCCTCTAAGTACTGCCGTGATGTTCTCCCTAATCAAAAACGCCACTCCCCCTCCTCTCTTACCTCCTGTTCTATCCTTTCTATAGCATCTGTACCCCGGAACATTGAGCTGCCAGTCCTGTCCCTCCCTTAGCCATGTTTCAGTCATAGCTATAATATCCCAGTCCCATGTGCCCGTCCATACCCTGAGTTCATCCGCTTTGCCCGTCAGGCCCCTTGCATTGAAATAAATGCAGTTTAATGTAGACCTTCCTTGCTCTCTGCCCTGCTTTCTCTGGTCATGCTTTACACACTCTCCCTTCCTGCCTTTTGTTTCTGTCCCCACTGACTTCCTACATCGGTTCCCATCCCCCTGCCACATTAGTTTAAACCCTCCCCAACTGCACTAGCAGACACACCCCCGAGAACATTGGTTCCGGTCCCACCCAGATGCAGACCGTCCGATTTGTACAGGTCCCACCTCCCCCAGAACCGGTCCCAATATCCCAGGAATTTGAAACCCTCCCTCTTGCACCATCTCTCAAGCCACGTATTCATCCTAGCTATCCTGTCATTCCCACTCTGACTATCACGTGGCACTGGTAGCAATCCTGAGATTACTACCTTTGAGGTCCTACTTTTTAGTTTAACTCCTAACTCCCTAAATTCAGCTTGGAGGACCTCATCCCGTTTTTTACCTATATCGTTGGTGCCTATATGCACCACGACAGCTGGCTGTTCACCCTCCCCCTCCAGAATGCCCTGCAGCCGCTCCGAGACATCCTTGACCCTTGCACCAGGGAGGCAACATACCAACCTGGATTCTCGTTTGCGTCCACTGAAACGCCTGTCTATTCCCCTTACAATTGAATCCCCTATCACTATAGCTCTGCCACTCTTTTTCCCGCCTTTCTGTGCAGCAGAGCCAGCCACGGTGCCATGAACCTGGCTGCTGCCACCTTCCCCTGGTGAGCCATCTCCCCCAACAGTCTCCAAAACGGTAAATCTGTTTTGGAGGGAGATGACCGCAGGGGATCCCTGCACTGCCTTCCTACTCTTCCTCTGTCTGTTGGTCATCCATTCCCTATCTGCCTCAGTAATTTTAATCTGCGGTGTGACCAACTCACTGAATGTGCTATCCACAACTTCCTCAGCATCGCGGACGCTCCAAAGTGAATCCATCCGCAGCTCCAGAGCCGTCAACTGACACTTGAAAGCCTCCCACAGGTCAGATGTTGATTTACCCTCAAACATCCGCCCCCAATCTAGGTTCTTCAGTTCCCACCTAATATTGTTATAATTAGCCTTCCCCCAATTTAGCACATTCACCCTAGGACCACTCTTATCCTTGTCCATCAGCACTTTAAAACTTACTGAGTTGTGGTCACTGTTCCCGAAATGCTCCCCTACTGAAACTTCGACCACCTGACCGGGCTCATTCCCCAATTCCAGGTCCAGTACAGCCCCTTCCCTAGTTGGACTGTCTACATATTGTTTTAAGAAGCCCTCCTGGATGCTCCTTACAAACTCTGCCCCGTCTAAGCCCCTGGCACTAAGTGAGTCCCAGTCAATATTGGGGAAGTTGAAGTCTCCCATCACCACAACCTTGTTGTTTTTACTCTTTTCCAAAATCAATATAATCAGATAATGGAGAGAAAAGGATGGAGATAATAGAGAGATAGAGGGATGGAGATAATAGAGGGAGGAAGGGATGGAGATAATAGAGAGAGGGGGGGATGGAGATAATAGAGAGAAAGAGATGGAGATAATAGAGAGAAAGGGATGGAGATAATAGAGAGAGAGGGATGGAGATAATAGAGAGAGAGAGGGATGGATGTAATAGAGAGAGGGAGGGATGGAGATAATAGAGGGAGAGGGATGGAGATAATAGAGAGAGAGAGGGATGGACGTAATAGAGAGAGGGAGGGATGGAGATAATAGAGCGAGAGAGAGATGGAGAGAATAGAGAGAGAGAGGGATGGAGATAATAGAGAGAGAGAGGGATGGAGATAATAGAGAGAGAGAGGGATGGACATAATAGAGAGAGAGAGGGATGGACGTAATAGAGAGAGGGAGGGATGGAGATAATAGAGCGAGAGAGAGATGGAGAGAATAGAGAGAGAGAGGGATGGAGATAATAGAGAGAGAGAGGGATGGAGATAATAGAGAGAGAGAGGGATGGACATAATAGAGAGAGATAGGGATGGAGATAATAGAGAGAGGGAGGGATGGAGATAATAGTGAGAGAGAAATGGATGGAGATAAAAGAGAGAGAGAGGGATGGAGAAAATAGAGAGAAATGAAATGAAAATTGCTTATTGTCACAAGTAGGCTTCAATGAAGTTACTGTGAAAAGCCCCTAGTCACCACATTTCGGCGCCTGTTCAGGGAGGCTGTTATGGGAATTGAACCGTGCTGCTGGGCTGCCTTGGTCTGCTTTCAAAGCCAGCGATTTAGCCCAGTGTGAGGGATGGAGATAACAGAGAGAGAAAGGGATGGAGATAATAGAGAGAGAGAGATGGAGATCTGGAGAGAAAGGGATGGAGATTGTTGCTAACTTTCTCCTTGGTTCAATTGCTCTGTTTTATTACCTTTGCTCTCGAGTCGCCAGGTATCTTTATGATACCGCCACGAGGTTCAAGTCCGAGTAATGATCAATAATCCAATACACCGATTAGTAAGATTCAATTCAAAGCACATTTATTATACACAGTAATCGCTACTCATGCACAAATTCTACGTCTAAGCTACTTCTACAACTAACAGGCCTATACTTAACTTCGGACTGGCCCACCAGGTCAGGGGAACAAATGGCCTTTCGTTCGGGTTCTGAGTCTGCGGGATTCGAAGTTGGTACGGACTGGTAGCTAGGAGCGCCTATCTCGTAGCGAGCGTTGAATTAAGACTTACGATCTCTCGGCGGCCGCTGGACTGTCAATGTTGGTTTGTGTTGCTGGGTGACCCGGACAGGACAAAGAGGGGGCTGAAGAGAGCGATTTGAACTTGGGGCTTAACTCTTATAGTCCCCAGGAGTTTCCCGCCTTTCGGGGCGGACCCGGTACCTGGTCCCAAGTGATTGGACTTTGTCCCAATCGCTTGGTTCGATTTCTCCAATACTGGAGCGGTTCCCTGATCGATGGGCGGTTTTGGGGTGATCGTTCACCTCTCTTTGTGTTGGCTCCTGCTGGCGCCGCGGAGTCTGGCTTTGCTTTGTGTGTCAAAATGTTACTTTTTGTTCCCGGGGATTGCTCATCAGTATGCAGATGGCTGCTACATTGTTACGCTGATGGTGCTGGTATCGATGTTGTCTGGCCTTTTGCAGAGTTAAATACACAGCAAACCTGCAGCCGCTGGTTTCTGCCTGTGTTGGCTGACTTCCCCATCAGCCTTTGCCGTTCGCCTTTTTAAATCGGGAGCTGGCCAGTTTAGGTGACTACAAGATAATATAGGGAGAGGGATGGAGATAATAGAGTGTCATGTGAGAGTACCTTTAATAAATGGATGTATCAGTAATGTACCTTTAACAAATGAAGCTGATCATATGACTGAAGTGATGTCACGGGAGGAGCTGAGCTCATTTCTGCTTTTGGTTTCAGTTTGAGAAAGCAGCTTGGGTGTGACCGTGTGTTTCCAGAGAGCTGCAGGAAGAAAAGCAAGGTGCTGGAGCTGAAGTCAACCAAGCTGATATATCTCTGCCATCCAACAGAAAATATATATATTCTGTGACCTGCTGTGTTCCTGTTTTGAAGGTTTGAAGCCTTTTGGATGTTTGAAGGAAAATTTTGAGGGATTATTTAGTGTTGTATTATTTTCAGGGTTGTCTTTGAAGTAAGGGGTGTTAAGAGATCCAATGTTTATTTAATAGGTTAAATTGAGTTCATGGAATAAACATTGTTTTGTTTTAAATATCCTGTGTCTATAATTGTAATATCACACCTATGTCCAAGCATTGCCAAGGTTTGACGAGAAGGAGGGCAGCACGGTAGCACAGTGGTTAGCACAATTGCTTGACAGCTCCAGGGTCCCAGGTCCGATTCCAGCTTGGGTCACTGTCTGTGCGGAGTCTGCACATCCTCCCCGTATGTGCATGGGTTTCTTCTGGGTGCTCCGGTTTCCACCCACAGTCCAAAGATGTGCAGGTTAGGTGGATTGCCCATGCTAAATTGCCCTTAGTGTCCAAAATTGTCCTTAGTGTTGGGTGGGGTTACTGGGTTATGGGGATAGGGTGGAGGTGTTGACCTTGGGTAGGGTGCTCTTTCCAAGAGCCGGTGCAGACTTGATGGGCCGAATGGCCTCCTTCTGCCCTGTAAATTCTATGAAACAAATTAAATGGCTACAGGACATGTGGGTATTACTGATTCAAACAAAGCTGGTAGGTAGAGCTAGTGAAGTGTTTGCATCACTACCGGAGGATGTATCTGGAACGTATCTGGAAAGTGATCCCCTACAGTGCAGACTTTGTTTGCACTGAGTGCTGAATTTGGTGCATTTTGAGTGCGATAGTGAGAGTTTGGTGACTGAGGGAGTTAGGTGAGGAGGGAGTAAGGTGCTCCTTTCATTTTGTTTCCGACATTTCCGCAAAGAGTGCGAAGAGAGCCAGGAGTTTACAGAAAGTGTAGCTGACTGGGAGCAGGGTCGGAGGGCGGAGATCTAGTTAGTCCACAGGGCAGCTATATTCTGTCAGGTAAGAGGGGATGGAGGCTAGGCCAGTTACATGCTCCTCCTGTAGGATGTGGGTGGTGAGGGATACCACCGGTGTCCCCACTGACTATACCTGCGGGAAGTGCACCCAACTTCAGCTCCTCAAAGACCGTGTTAGGGAACTGGAGCTGAAGCTGGATGAACTTCGGATCATCCGGGAGGCAGAGGGGGTGATTGAGAAGAGTTACAAGGAGGTAACCACACCCAAGGTACAGGACAAGAATAGCTGGGTTACAGTCAGGGGGAAAAAAACAAACAGGCAGAAAGTGCAGGGATCCCTCGTGGCCGTTCCCCTTCAAAACAAGTATACCATTTTGGATGCTGTTGGGGGGGATGACCTACCGGGGGAAGGCCCTAGCGGCCAGGTCTCTGGCACTGAGTCTGGCTCTGGGGCTCAGAAGGGAAGGGGGGAGAATAGAAAAGCAATAGTTGTAGGCGATTCAATGGTTAGGGGAATAGATAGGAGATTCTGTGGTCGCGAGCGAGACTCCCGGAAGGTATGTTGCCTCCCGGGTGCCAGGGTCAGGGATGTCTCGGATTGTGTCTTCAGGATCCTTAAGGGGGAGGGTGAGCAGCCAGAAGTCGTGGTGCACATTGGTACCAACGACATAGGTAGGAAAAGGGGTGTGGAGGTAATAAACAAGTTTAGGGAGTTAGGCTGGAAGTTAAATGCCAGGACAGACAGAGTTGTCATCTCTGGTTTGTTGCCGGTGCCACGTGATAGCGAGGCTAGGAATAGGGAGAGAGTGCAGTTGAACACGTGGCTGCAGGAATGGTGTAGGAGGGAGGGCTTCAGGTATTTGGATAATTGGAGCGCATTCTGGGGAAGGTGGGACCTGTACAAGCAGGACGGGTTACATCTGAACCAGAGGGGCACCAATATCCTGGGAGGGAGGTTTTCTAGTACTCTCCGGGAGGATTTAAACTAATTTGGCAGGGGAATGGGAACCGGATTTGTAGTCCAGCAACTAAGGTAGCCGATATTCAGGACGCCAAAACGTGTAATGAGGCAGTGGGGAAGGGAACACTGACAAAGGAGAGTACTTGCAGGCACGGAGATGGGTTGAAGTGTGTATACTTCAACGCAAGAAGCATCAGGAATAAGGTGGGTGAACTTAAGGCATGGATCGGTACTTGGGACTACGATGTGGTGGCCATCACGGAAACTTGGATAGAAGAGGGGCAGAAATGGTTGTTGGAGGTCCCTGGTTATAGATGTTTCAATAAGATTAGGGAGGTTGGTAAAAAAGGTGGGGGGGGGGGGTGGCATTGTTAATTAGAGATAGTATAACAGCTGCAGAAAGGCAGTTCGAGGAGTATCACCCTATTGAGGTAGTGTGGGTTGAATTCAGAAATAGGAAAGGAGCAGTCACCTTGTTAGGAGTTTTCTATAGGCCCCCCAATAATAGCAGAGATGTGGAGGAACAGATTGGGAAACAGATTTTCGAAAGGTGCAGAAGTCAGAGGGTAGTAGTCATGGGTGACTTCAACTTCCCAAATATTGAGTGGAAACTCTTTAGATCAAATAGTTTGGATGGGGTGGTGTTTGTGCAGTGTGTCCAGGAAGCTTTTCTAACACAGTATGTAGATTGTCCGACCAGAGGGGAGGCAATATTGGATTTAGTACTGGGTAATGAACCAGGGCAAGTGATAGATTTGTTAGTGGGGGAGCATTTTGGAGATAGTGACCACAATTCTGTGACTTTCACTTTAGTAATGGAGAGGGATAGGTGCGTGCAACAGGGCAAGGTTTACAATTGGGGGAAGGGTAAATACGATGTTGTCAGACAAGAACTGAAGTGCATAAGTTGGGAACATAGGCTGGCAGGGAAGGACACAAGTGAAATGTGGAACTTGTTCAAGGAACAGGTGCTACGTGTCCTTGATATGTATGTCCCTGTCAGGCAGGGAAGAGATGGTCGAGTGAGGGAACCATGGTTGACAAGAGAGGTTGAATGTCTTGTTAAGAGGAAAAAGGTGACTTATGTAAGGCTGAGGAAACAAGGTTCAGACAGGGCATTGGAGGGATACAAGATAGCCAGGAGGGAACTGAAGAAAGGGATTAGGAGAGCTAAGAGAGGGCATGAACAATCTTTGGCGGGTAGGATCAAGAAAAACCCCAAGGCCTTTTACACATATGTGAGAAATATGAGAATGACGAGAGCGAGGGTAGGTCCGATCAAGGACAGTAGCGGGAGATTGTGTATTGAGTCTGAAGAGATAGGAGAGGTCTTGAACGAGTACTTTTCTTCTGTATTTACAGATGAGAGGGGCGATATTGTTGGAGAGGACAGTGTGAAACAGATTGGTAAGCTTGAGGAAATACTTGTTAGGAAGGAAGATGTGTTGGTCATTTGAAAAACTTGAGGATAGACAAGTCCCCCGGGCCTGACGGGATATATCCAAGGATTCTATGGGAAGCAAGAGATGAAATTGCAGAGCCGTTGGCAATGATCTTTTCGTCCTCACTGTCAACAGGGGTGGTACCAGGGGATTGGAGAGTGGCGAATGTTGTGCCCCTGTTCAAAAAAGGGACTAGGGATAACCCTGGGAATTACAAGCCAGTTAGTCTTACTTCGGTGGTAGGCAAAGTAATGGAAAGGGTACTGAAGGATAGGATTTCTGAGCATCTGGAAAGACACTGCTTGATTAGGGATAGTCAGCACGGATTTGTGAGGGGTAGGTCTTGCCTTACAAATCTTATTGAATTCTTTGAGGAGGTGACCAAGCATGTGGATGAAGGTAAAGCAGTGGATGTAGTGTACATGGATTTTAGTAAGGCATTTGATAAAGTTCCCCATGGTAGGCTTATGCAGAAAGTAAGGAGGCATGGGATAGTGGGAAATTTGGCCAGTTGGATAACAAACTGGCTAACCGATAGAAGTCAGAGAGTGGTGGTGGATGGCAAATATTCACCCTGGATCCCAGTTACCAGTGGCGTACCGCAGGGATCAGTTTTGGGTCCTCTGCTGTTTGTGATTTTCATTAATGACTTGGATGAGGGAGTTGAAGGGTGGGTCAGTAAATTTGCAGACGATACGAAGATTGGTGGAGTTGTGGATAGTAAGGAGGGCTGTTGTCGGCTGCAAAGAGACATAGATAGGATGCAGAGCTGGGCTGAGAAGTGGCAGATGGAGTTTAACCCTGAAAAGTGTGAGGTTGTCCATTTTGGAAGGACAAATATGAATGCGGAATACAGGGTTAACGGTAGAGTTCTTGGCAATGTGGAGGAGCAGAGAGATCTTGGGGTCCATGTTCATACATCTTTGAAAGTTGCCACTCAAGTGGATAGAGCTGTGAAAAAGGCCTATGGTGTGCTCGCGTTCATTAACAGAGGGATTGAATTTAAGAGCCGTGAGGTGATGATGCAGCTGTACAAAACTTTGGTAAGGCCACATTTGGACTACTGTGTACAGTTCTGGTCGCCTCATTTTAGGAAGGATGTGGAAGCTTTGGAAAAGGTGCAAAGAAGATTTACCAGGATGTTGCCTCGAATGGAGAGTAGGTCTTACGAGGAACGGTTGAGGGTGCTAGGCCTTTTCTCATTAGAACAGAGAAGGATGAGGGGTGACTTGATAGAGGTTTATAAGATGATCAGGGGAATAGATAGAGTAGACAGTCAGAGACTTTTTCCCTGGGTGGAACAAACCATTACAAGGGGACATAAATTTAAGGTGAATGGTGGAAGATATAGGAGGGATATCAGAGGTAGGTTCTTTACCCAGAGAGTAGTGGGGGCATGGAATGCACTGCCTGTGGAAGTAGTTGAGTCGGAAACATTAGGGACCTTCAAGCAGCTATTGGATAGGTACATGGATTACGGTAAAATGATATAGTGTAGATTTATTTGTTCTCAAGGGCAGCACGGTAGCATTGTGGATAGCACAATTGCTTCACAGCTCCAGGGTCCCAGGTTCGATTCCAGCTTGGGTCACTGTCTGTGTGGAGTCTGCACGTCCTCCCCGTGTCTGCGTGGGTTTCCTCTGGGTGCTCCGGTTTCCTCCCACAGTCCAAAGATGTGCGGGTTAGGTGAATTGGCCAATGATAATTTGCCCTTAATGTCCAAATTGCCATTGGTGTTGGGTGGAGGTGTTGAGTTTGGGTATGGTGCTCTTTCCAAGAGCCGGTGCAGACTCAAAGGGCCGAATGGCCTCCTTCTGCACTGTAAATTCAATGATAATCTATGATTAATCTAGGACAAAGGTTCGGCACAACATCGTGGGCCGAAGGGCCTGTTCTGTGCTGTATTTTCTATGTTCTATGTTCTACCTCCAAATCCAACACCTGGCCTGGTTCATTACCCAAAACCAAATCCAACGTAACCTCGCCTCTTGTTGGCCTGTCAACATATTGTGTCAGGAAACCCTCCTGCACACACTGTACAAAAAACGACCCATCTAATGTACTCAAACTATATGTTTTCCAGTCAATATTTGGAAAGTTAAAGTCTCCCATAATAACTACCCTGTTACTTTCGCTCTTATCCAGAATCATCCTCGCCATCCTTTCCTCTACATCCCTCAAACTATTTGGAGGCCTATAGAAAACTCCCAACAGGGTGACCTCTCCTTTCCTGTTTCTAACCTCAGCCCATACTACCTCGGAAGATGAGTCCCCATCTAGCATCCTCTCCGCCACCGTAATACTGCTCTTGACTAGCAGCGCCACACCTCCCCCTCTTTTGCCTCCTTCTCTGAGCTTACTAAAGCACCTAAACCCCGGAACCTGCAACATCCATTCCTGTCCCTGCTCTATCCATGTCTCCGAAATGGCCACAACATCGAAGTCCCAGGTACCAACCCATGCTGCCAGTTCCCCTACCTTATTTCGGATACTCCTGGCATTGAAGTAGACACACTTCAAACCACCTACCTGAACACTGGCCCCCTCCTGCGACGTCAAATCTGTGCTCCTGACCTCTATACTCTCATTCTCCCATACCCTAAAACTACAATCCAGGTTCCCATGCCCCTGCTGCATTAGTTTAAACCCCCCCAAAGAGCACTAACAAATCTCCCCCCCAGGATATTTGTGCCCCTCAGGTTCAGATGTAGACCATCCTGTCTGTAGAGGTCCCACCTTCCCCAGAAAGAGCCCCAGTTATCCAAAAATCTGAATCCCTCCCGCCTGCACCATCCCTGTAGCCACGTGTTTAATTGCTCTCTTTCCCTATTCCTCATCTCATTATCACGTGGCACGGGCAACAACCCAGAGATAACAACTCTGTTTGTTCTAGTTCTGAGCTTCCATCCTAGCTCCCTGAAAGCCTGCCTGACATCCTTGTCCCCTTTCCTACCTATGTCGTTAGTGCCAATGTGGACCACGACTTGGGGCTTCTCCCCCTCCCCCTTCAGGACCCGGAAAACACGATCCGAGACATCACATACCCTTGCGCCTGGGAGGCAACATACCAAACGTGAGTCTCTCACGCTGCCACAAAATCTCCTATCTGTGCCCCTGACTATAGAGTCCCCAATTACTAATGCTCTGCTCCTCTCCCCCCTTCCCTTCTGAGCAACAGGGACAGATTCCGTGCCAGAGGCCCGTACCCCATGGCTTACCCCTGGTAAGTCCCCCCCCCCCACAAGTATCAAAGCGGTATACTTGTTTCTCAGGGGAACGACCGCAGGGGATCCCTGCACTGACTGGTTCTTCCCAGTCCCTCTTACAGTTACCCATCTATCTCCAATCTTTGGTGTAACTAATTCCCTAAAGCTGCTATCTATGACCCCCTCTACCTCCCGAATGATCCGAAGTTCTTCCAACTCCAGCTCCAGTTCCCTAACTCGGTCTTGGAGGAGCTGGAGATGGCAGCACTTCCTGCAGGTAAAATCAGCAGGGACACTAACAGCATCCCTCACCTCAAACATCCTGCAGGAGGAACATTGCACTCCCTTCCCTGCCATCCCTCTAACTTTCTACCAAGATCTGGCTAACAACTAAATTAAATTAAAAAAAATAATAATAATATTATTCCCAGTGAGTTCTCCCAGTGAGTCAGAGAAGACACAGCCAGAGTGAGACAGAACCAAGAGTGAGTTTGGGAATTTGAATCTAGGTGGGAATTGAATCAAATCAGTAAGGCAGCTCCTTTTAAATTTCAGGAGTTTAAATTAATTTAAATTAAGCTAGTATTGTGCAGTGCAGGTTAACAAGGGCTGTCCCACCCACTCACATAACTGGTTGGCAGTTAAGTGTCAGTCACTTTAATCTACTTTGATCTAAAAGCAGGTGGGGGAGGGGAGTCAATTCAGGACAGTTTATAAAGAGCAACTTGTAAACTCACTCCCAGTGAGTTCTCCCAGTGTGTTCTCCCAGAGAGAAGACAGAGCCAGGAGTGAGACAGAACCAAGAGTGAGTTTGGGAATTTGAATCTAGGTGGGAATTCAAAGCTGGGTGGTGTTGCTCTTTTTAACCTTAGTCTATTTGCTCTATTTAGGTCACCTTTGCTCATGAGTCGCCAGGTATCTTTATGATACCGCCACGTGGTTCAAGTTCAGGTTATGATTAATAACACAGCACACCGCTTAGTAAGGATTAAAACAACGGTCATTTATTATACACAACAAGCAATATTAATACCCTAATACTACTATTTATATAATAAACCTATCACTACTGACTAATACTTAACTTAGGAAGAGCCCACCAGGTCAGGGAAACGAATGGCTTGTACAATCAGATCTGGCCCGCGGGATTCAAAAGGCTGATACAGGTCGGTGGCTGGGTGTCTCTACCGGATAGCGATCGTTGGATTCACACTTACAGTGGTCGGTGGCTGGGTGTCTCTACCGGATAGCGATCGCTGGATTCAAACTTACTATTGCCGGGGCGGCCCTTGACCCTGAGTCCCAAGTGATTGGATTCTGTCCCCAATCTCTGGGGTCGATGTGTCCAATGGTGAGGCGATTCCTCGATCGTGGGGTGGTCGCTCACCTGTCTTTGTTTCGGCCACTGCAGGCGCCGACAGGTCTGGCCCGGTATTCAATTGCTAATATGTTGCAATTGTTCCCGGGGATAGCCGATTTAACTGTGGATGTCTGAGTAGATTAGGTGTAAACAGTCCTGAATGCAACTGCGGATACCTGGGTTGAAGGGCTGTTGATAGCCCTGAGTATCGATCTGGGCTACGTTCCCAGAGCCGAATATGCAAAACTGTCTGCAGCTGCCTGCTTGTGTCTTTTTGGCTGCTTTTCGCAGCAGTCTTTCGGGTTAGCCATTTTAAACTGGGTTTTGGCCAGATTAATCGGAGCGCAGCCATTTTACATGGCTACATTCCCGCCTTGTGATCCTAATGCGAAGCGTGAAGGATCACATAAATTTTGTCCTCTTCGTTTCCCGACTGGGGGGGCACCTCCCACATGGCCACTACTCTGACCCTAGCTATGCACAAAAATTTACCTAAACAATTCTTGAGGGCGCTATGTCAGGCAGGGGCATGTGTCTGGAAAAAAATAAACTGGGAACCTCTAATTTTACCTAAACAATTCTTCAAACTTACCGTCTTATCTCTCTGTACAATGACATTTACAACATTTAATATATTCTTTCCTGGCTTGGCAGTCAAGCTCAGGATCATACATTTCCACACATTTACAGGAAAAAACAAACCGCCAGTGCATGTTTTATTATTCATATGTCGCGGGGGTCTGGGGTCTGGTCATAGCCGAATATCGGGGATTGGATCCGATATACCGGGTTCGAGCGCGGTACGCTCTCCTTTTCCACTTGCGGAAGCGCATGGTCTGTACTGCACAACTGAGTATAGCCAATGCCAACAGTGCCTCAATGATGTATGATAGGGAGTACCAAGTTATGAGCTTGGCACACCAGGATAATGCAGCGTGGGTGGTGACTGGGTCCTCGGTAATACTGGGCCGTGAAGCGTTAACGGCAGGGGGGTTTGGAGTAATGGGGTCCGCGTTCCCGCGCAACCAAAAGTCCATAATAAATATGTTGAGCTCGAAGAAAGGAGTCCTCATGGCTGTCTTCTTTCCTTTTCCTGTGTTCGCTGGTTTTCTCCGGACTTGGAGCCTCTGGAGTTCTGTAAGACAAGCGTAGTGTGTGTAAATACTTCGGTTTAATACCTGGTGTGTTAGTGTGTCTGTCCTTCTTGGGGCCAATTAAACCCTTATAATTGGTCACAGTATGTGACTCTCCCCCCATTTTTTTTTCAAAACAAATGTTTGGACACGGCACACTTCCCAATGGTGGACCAGTGCTAAGTTTATCATCCAAATGTTCCAGGATGTAAATAGCATGTGGCAGCAACCCAAAGGTCACCTAAATAAATAAAACGGTTTTTGAAAGTAAAGTTCGAATGAGGTGCGCGTGGGCCGCGACGGGTACGATTTGGGTGGAGTCCCCGGGTAGGACGGCTACCAATACCGTATCTTCCCTACCCGAGCGTGTTTTGACCAACGGGGGGGTCCCCAGGCAGGGCGGGTCTCACGCCGTTTCTCCACTGCCTGAGCGACCAAAGAACGGACAAAAATGTAGTCGTCATGGTGGGGTTACTGTTCTGATTCTACCATCCAATCAGAAGAGTAGCTACGATCGGGTGTCTGAGGCAAGTCCTCAGAGGTATCGGCCGAGTGGGCGTGTGGCGGTGGTGGGGGTCAGTGGGAAAAGTTAAAAGTTCAGGTGAATGGGTGTGGGGCGGTGAGAACATTCTCCTGTAGGACGAGCAACCTTTAACAAACATACAAACAACGGAAAACATCCTGCAGGCTCCATCAGAAAGGACAACACTTTTCACCAAAGTGTCTCCTTTAAATCATCATGTGGACACCTCAGTTCTCGGTTGCGAACAGGGTCGCAAAAGGGTTGGCGGAGTCAGGCCCGAGGTCGTCACCGTCTCCCGGGTGCCAAACTCTGGAGTGAATCAGGGCGGAAAGGGCTGCGTGGTGTGAGTTGGGATCGTCCTCGTCGTTGCGGACGAGTCTGCAGGAGTTGTCGCGGTGCCAATGAGTGGTGTCGAGTTGGGTGGGGACAAAGTCGGGGTCGTCCGTGTGGTTCGGTGGTTGGTGGTGGGGTTTATTTAAGTAGGTGATGAGGAAGGGGTCACTGGAGTCGAGGTCGGAGTTGCTGGGTGTGGGACCAGGATGGTAGGGAGGCGTGCTGTGGCTGTCGTCAGAGTCACAGTCGCTGTCTCTGCTGCTGCAGTCTGTGGGCGTTCCGGGGCGGAGCGTAAAGTTTGTGGGTGGAGTCGGTGGCGAGTCCGTGTCTGGGCTGGACGTGGAAGGGGTGGGAGTGGTCACGTTGGCTGTGGGCGGGGTTTGGTCGGCTGCGTCAAGCATGACGTGGTGGGAGTGGTTTGACTGGGCTCCATAAACCTTGAGCTGGTTTATGTGAAACCATGCAGTCTTACCATTTTGGTATTTAATTTTAGATACCGACGGGCTTATTTTGTCCGTAATGGAATAGGGACCCGAGTATTTTGGAGCCAGAAACATGCTGGGGTTGTACACGGACAACAGTACTTGCTGTCCTATGTTGTACTCCGTGGCATGTACTGCCTTAGCAAAACAGGCCTTGCTCTGTTTTCTTTTAGTTCCCAATTTAACAGCGGCTGCTAGCTGAGCCGTTTTTATATTTGCAAGTAGTTGTTCCACGGCCTTCTCGTGGTGAGGGCCGTGACTTCGGGGCTGGTTAGGTTTAAACCCAGCAAGTACTCTGTCCCTTTCATGGGGCGTCCGGTCATGAGGGTGTGTGGGGTGTAACCTGTGGAGGTGGAAACAGTGTTACGCAAAAACATCAGCGCAAAGGGGAGGACTGAGTCCCAAGTGGTGTTGTTCTGCTGGACCATTTTCCTAAGGGTGGTTTTTAGGGTCCGATTCATGCGCTCCACTATACCACTCGACTGAGGGTGGTACGTGTGGTGGTATGTATTAGGGGTCATGTGGGACTGTGAAGCCGTGATGCTATTGGCTGACAGATCCCGGGTCCTGGTTGGCTGTTGACTCCTGGCTCCGCCCTGGAGGCGGAGTATAAGAACCTGAGGTTCTCCCCGCCGCTTCATTCTGTTGCTGAACTGCTGGGGACAAGTCTCGCTTAATAAAGCCTCATCGACTTCATCACTACTCGTCTCTCTCGTAAGTCATTGTGCGCTACAATTTATTAAGCGAGCTTAAAGGACTATGGAGCTCCGGATCGCCCCGGAATGCCTGCGGATCAGCCCCCACGCAGCAAACTCGGCAGCAGTATTTAAACACTGGCAAGCATGTTTTGAAGGCTACCTCTGAACGGCCCCCGGCCGGATCACAGAAGACCAGAAAATGCAGGTCCTGCATTCGAGGGTAAGCCCGGAAATTTACCCTCTCATAGAAGACGCAGAGGATTTCCCGACAGCGCTCGCAGCACTAAAGAGCGTCTACGTTCGCCCCGTGAACCAGGTCTACGCACGCTACCAACTCGCAACAAGACGGCAAAATCCCTGGAGAATCGTTAGAGGAGTTCTACGCCGCGCTGCTAATTTTGGGACGGGGCTGCGGCTGCCCGCCGGTGAACGCGATCGAACACACGGACCTGCTAATTCGTGATGCGTTTGTGGCAGGTATGAACTCTCCCCAAATCCGCCAAAGACTTTTAGAAAGAGAGTCGCTAGGACTCTCAGAGGCCCGGGACCTTGCAGCTTCCCTAGATGTGGCCTCGCAAAACGCCCGCGCCTACGGCCCCGACCGCGCGGCAGCCCCTTGGGCTCCGTGGACCCCGTCGCGACAAACCCCCCCCCTCACAGGCTTGCGCGGTTAAAGCGCCAGACCATCCCGGGGGGGCCCGCTGCTATTTCTGCGGGCAAGCGAAACACCCCCGGCAGCGCTGCCTGGCCCGCGCAGCTATTTGTAAAAGCTGCGGCAAGAAGGGCCATTACGCGGCTGTGTGCCGGTCCCGGGGGGTCGCCGCAATCCCCGGAGAAGAACGAGCCCAGCATAGCCCAAACGCTCCCCAACCCCCCCAGCGCCCCATGTGCGACCCGCGGGCGCCGCCATTTTGGGTCCCGGGCACCACGAGGGGAGGATGGGCGCCGCCACCTTGTGACCCCCCAGCCACGTGCGATTCATGGGGGCGGCCATTTTGTCCACCCCCGACCACGTGCGATCCATGGGGACGGCCATTTTGTCCACCCCCGGCCGCGTGCGATTCATGGACGCCGCCATCTTGGTTGACAACAAAGGACCCCAGCATCGACGGCTCCACGGGGTCCGAAGAAGACGCCGCGACACTACGACCACGACTGGCTTCGGTGACACTGGATCAATCGCGGCCCCGGACGCTCCAGACGACGACAACAACGGTGCTGATCAACGGATACGAGACGCCATGCTTGATCGACTCCGGGAGCACCGAAAGTTTCATTCACCCAGATACGGTAAGACGCTGTTTTCTGACCATCCATCCAAGCACGCAAAAGATTTCCCTAGCTGCAGGATCCCACTCCGTGGAGATCAAAGGGTTCTGCATCGCGAACCTAATGGTGCAAGGGAGGGAGTTTAAGAACTACAGGCTCTACGTCCTCCCCCAACTCTGCGCGCCCACATTACTGGGATTAGATTTCCAGTGTAACCTGCAGAGCCTAACATTCCAACTCGGCGGCCCAATACCCCCACTCACTATCTGCGGCCTCGCAACTCTCAAGGTTGAACCGCCATCCTTGTTTGCAAACCTCACCCCGGATTGCAAACCCGTCGCCACTAGGAGCAGACGGTACAGCGCCCAGGACCGGATATTTATTCGGTCTGAAGTCCAGCGGTTGCTGAAGGAAGGCATAATCCAGGCCAGCAATAGTCCCTGGAGAGCACAGGTGGTAGTAGTAAAGACCGGGGAGAAGCAAAGGATGGTCATAGACGATAGCCAGACCATCAACAGGTACACACAGCTAGATGCGTACCCTCTCCCCCGCATATCCGACATGGTCAATCGGATTGCCCAGTATAAAGTCTTCTCCACCGTGGACCTCAAGTCCGCCTACCACCAGCTCCCCATCCGCCCAAGTGACCGCAAGTACACAGCCTTCAAGGCAGACGGGCGTCTATACCACTTCCTAAGGGTCCCATTTTGTGTCACGAACGGGGTCTCGGTCTTCCAACGGGAGATGGACCGAATGGTTGACCAGCAGGGGTTACAGGCCATGTTCCCGTATCTCGGCAACGTAACCATCTGTGGCCACGATCAGCAGGACCACGACGCCAACCTCCAAAAATTCCTCCAGACCGCAAACGCCTTGAACCTCACATACAACGAGGACAAGTGCGTTTTTAGCACCAATCGGCTAGCCATCCTGGGCTACATAGTGCGCAATGGGATAATAGGCCCCGACCCCGAACGCATGCGCCCCCTTATGGAATTTCCCCTTCCCCACTGCTCCAAAGCCCTGAAACGCTGCCTGGGGTTCTTTTCATATTACGCCCAGTGGGTCCCCCAGTACGCAGACAAGGCCCGCCCCCTAATACAGACCACGACTTTCCCGCTGTCGACAGAGGCTCGCCAGGCCTTCAGCCGCATCAAAGCGGATATCGCAAAGGCCACGATGCGCGCCATCGACGAGTCCCTCCCCTTCCAGGTCGAGAGCGACGCCTCCGACGTAGCTCTGGCGGCCACCCTTAACCAAGCGGGCAGACCCGTGGCCTTTTTCTCCCGAACCCTCCACGCCTCAGAAATCCGCCACTCCTCAGTGGAAAAGGAAGCCCAAGCCATAGTGGAAGCTGTGCGACATTGGAGGCATTACCTGGCCGGCAGGAGATTCACTCTCCTCACTGACCAACGGTCGGTAGCCTTCATGTTCGATAATGCACTGCGGGGCAAAATTAAAAATGACAAGATCGTAAGGTGGAGGATCGAGCTCTCCACCTTCAACTATGAGATCTTGTACCGTCCCGGAAAGCTGAACGAGCCGTCCGATGCCCTATCCCGCGGCACATGTGCCAACGCACAAATAGACCGTCTCCAAACCCTCCACGAGGACCTCTGCCACCCGGGGGTCACTCGGTTCTACCATTTCATAAAGTCCCGCAACCTCCTCTACTCCGTGGAGGAGGTCCGTACAGTCACCAGGAACTGCCACATCTGCCCAGAGTGAAAACCGCACTTTTTCAGGCCGGATAGAGCGCACCTGATCAAGGCTTCCCGCCCCTTTGAACGCCTCAGTTTGGATTTCAAAGGGCTCCTCCCCTCCACCGACCGCAACGCATACTTCCTGAACGTGGTGGACGAGTACTCCCGTTTCCCTTTCGCCATCCCCTGCCCCGACATGACAGCGGCCACAGTCATTAAAGCCCTTGGCACCATATTCACACTGTTCGGTTGCCCCGCATATATCCATAGCGACAGGTAGTCCTCCTTCATGAGTGACGAGCTGCGCCAGTTCCTGCTCAGCAAGGGCATAGCTTCAATCAGGACGACCAGCTACAACCCGCGGGGGAACGGGCAAGTAGAGAGGGAGAACGGCACGGTCTGGAAGACCGCCCTGCTGGCCCTACGGTCCAGGGATCTCCCAGTTTCCCGGTGGCAAGAGGTCCTCCCGGACGCTCTCCACTCCATCCGGTCATGCTGTGTACCACCACTAACCAAACGCCCCATGAGCGCCTCCTTATCTTCCCCAGGAAGTCCTCCTCCGGAACGTCGCTGCCGACCTGGCTGGCGGCCCCAGGACCCATCTTGCTCCGGAAACATGTGCGGGCGCACAAGTCGGACCCGTTGGTCGAGAGGGTTCACCTTCTCCACGCGAACCCGCAGTACGCCTACGTGGCGTACCCCGACGGCCGACAGGACACAGTCTCCCTGCGAGACCTGGCGCCCACCGGCAACACACGCACCCCCCCGACACCTATCACCCCCTTCCTGCCACCACCGCACCCCGCGACCGCCCCCTTCCCGGGAGGATCGGTCCTCCTCCCGTGCCCGCCCAGGAGTGAAACAGGAATGAACACCGAAACGCTCCCGGAGACGACAACACCTGAACAAGCACCTGCACCACCACTGGGGCTGAGACGATCGATGAGGAAGACCAGACCGCCCGCTCGACTCGTGGCATCGGCGTGACACCAAGAATGTTGTTGGATTGTAACAAAAAACAATTTTTTTTCTCTTACTAAAACTGTAGTAACATGCCCGAAATTTTCCTCCCAGGACCAGCCTTGTAAACCCCTACCACCATGCGAACCACCACCCCGCCGGGTTCCTTTTTAACAAGGGGTGAATGTGGTGGTATGTATTAGGGGTCATGTGGGACTGTGAAGCCGTGTTGCTATTGGCTGACAGATCCCGGGTCCTGGTTGGCTGTTGACTCCTGGCTCCGCCCTGAAGTCGGAGTATAAGAACCTGAGCTTCTCCCCGCCGCTTCATTCTGTTGCTGAGCTGCAGGGGACATGTCTCGCTTAATAAAGCCTCATCGACTTCATCACTACTCGTCTCTCTCGTAAGTCATTGTGCGCTACAGTACGCAATGTGAAATTTTTGGGTTATGCCAAATATCGTGAGGACGTTCTGCATGACCCGTCCCGTAAAGTGAGAACCTTGGTCCGATTCAATCCTGCGGGGGAGTCCCCATCTTGTGAAGATGTGGTGGGTTAGGATTTTGGCGGTGGTTTTCGTGGTGTTGGTGCGGGCTGGAAATGCTTCCACCCACTTTGTAAAAATGTCTATGACGACCAGAACATATTTATAGCCATTCCTGCAAGGGGGCAATGGACCTATAAAATCGATCTGGAGGTTAGTCCAGGGGCCGTTAACGGGTCGGGTGTGGCTGAGTTGGGCCTTTTTGGCATATCTATCTGGGTTGTTCTGTGCGCAGATGAGGCAATTCTCAATGTAATGGGATACATCCTCTTTAAGATTTGGCCACCAACAAAGCTGCTTGAGGTGGGCTGCGGTGGGTTCTATTCCCTGGTGTTCATGGCCGTCATGGAATAGGCAGATCTTCTGATTCCTGTCTTGTACAGGAACCACGTAAAGGCTGTCCTTTAGCACCACACCATCATGTGTGGTTATGGTATTCCGGAACCTCTCGTATGAGGCTGGAAACTTCCCTTTCACGATTTCAGTGAGAGCGCTATCCTGCTTCTGGGCCGCTACTAGATCCTCGATCCTAGTCTGCGTGACCTGAACTGCACTCACTGGCGCACTCACTGGGGGGCTCTCGGGGGGCTTCCGAAAGTACCCATGCCTGGATCCTGCCTTAGCCAGCGCGTCGGCTTTTACATTTCCAGGGGGGGAGGAACGATGGTGGCTGCGGACTTTTATAATGCCAAAAGTCCTGTTCTTGGCCTTTTCCAGAATATGGCGGAGTAATGGGGCTGAGGGGAGGGGTTTCCCATCCGCGGAAACAAATCCTCTTGTTTCCCAGAGGGGCAGAAATTCAGTGAGGCTGTTGCAGACGTACAGACTGTCTGAATATATGTCTGCTGGGCTGGGGAAGGAATCTGGGTGGTCTACAATGTACGCGATGGCCGCGAGCTCTGCTGCCTGCGCGCCTAAGTGTCCGGTGAGTTTTAATGCGATTTCCTCGAGGGCGCGTCCCTGCGCGTCCTCCACATAAATCCCACAACCTGTTATGCGTTGCCCATCCAGGACTCTGGAAGATCCATCCACATAGATCCTGATGGGGTCCCACGTGTCCGGGTGAGGGGGGCTCTGAGATGGAGTGGCTAGTTTTCTGGGGGGTGTTTTCGCTATAAAGGGGCCTGTGTTATGGTGGGCGAGATGATTTCACACTCATGGGGGGTTCCGGGGTTCTGTAGATTGTCCGCTAAGTATGTGTGAGTCTTTGTCCGTTTGACTGTGATGCCCCGTCCCTGTAGAGGGTCCACCTAGCAGCGCGGATTTGGCTGACGGTACCGTCCTTAAGTCGTCCGTCCAGTAAAAGTTGGGTGGGGGTGTGCTCGGTCAGAATGGTGATGGGGTTCAGTCCGGTAATGTATGAAAAGTACTGGACTGCCCAGAAAACTGCGAGCAGGTGCCTCTCACAGGCTGAAAATCCCTGCTCCACAGCATCTAAAACTCTGGAGGCGTAAGCTACGGGTCTGAGCTGGTCGTGCCGTTCCTGCAGGAGCACGGCTGAAAGGGTGCGGTCTGTGGTCGCTACCTCTATGGCGTAAGGGGAAAGCGGGTCTGGAACTTGTAGTGCGGGGGCGGCTATGAGTGCCTGTTTTAATGATTCCACAGCATCCGTATGCTGCGGAAGCCATTCCCAGGGAGCTCCTTTCTTTAGGAGGTCTGAGAGGGGCGCTGCCTTGCTGGCGAAACCGTCAATGTGGTTTCGGCAGTAGCCAACCAGTCCTAAAAACGACCGGAGGGCTGAAACGTGTTGGGGAAGGGGCAATTTAGCGATCGAGTCAATTCTTTTGTGCTCGATCTCGCGTTTACCGTGCGTGATAATTGTTCCCAAATATACCACTTTTAATTCCAAAATCTGGGCCTTTTTGGGGTTGACTTTACAGCCAATGGAATGTAGTAATTCCAGGAGTTCGGACAGAAGCTCAATGTGCTCTTCCTTTGTGTCTGTCTGCAGTAGTAGATCACCTACATACTGTACCAGACATTCGGGGCGAGAGAATTTCGCTAGTCCATTTGCCAGCTGTCGGTGGAAGATGGAGGGGGAGTTGTGGAAGCCTTGTGGCAGGCATGTCCACGTGTACTGCTGCGCTCGGAAAGTGAAGGCAAATTTATACTGGCACGCCTTTGCCAATGGAATGGACCAGAATCCATTACTGACGTCCAAAACCGTGAAATATCGGGCATGGAGTCCCTGTTTGAGCATGGTCTCGGGACTTGTTGCAACGGTGGGGGCTGCTGCGGGGGTGACTTTATTGAGTTCCCGATAATCAATGGTTAAACGCCATGATCCGTCGGGTTTCCTTACTGGCCAAATTGGGGCATTATTAGTTGAGGCTACCGATCTTAGGACGCCCTGCTCTAATAAGCTTTCTATGACTTTCAGGATTTCTCCCTCTGCTTCTAGGGGAAATCCGTACTGTTTCTGGGGTCTTGGGTCCGGTCCGGTTATCTGTACGGAGCCGGTCATCCGTCCACATTCGTGTTTGTGGGTCGCGAATGCTGCCCTGTTTTTCTGCAGGACTGCCCTAACCTGTCTGTCCGTGCTGAGTGTGCTCGGGTTAAACCAAAACTCGCCTACGGTGCTGAGTTTGTTCATGTAGTCCCCTATAGTGAGTGTTGCGGGGGCTCTAGCGGATTTCGCCAACTTCCAGACACACTGGTTGACTGGATCGAAGGAGAGGTGGTGTGAGTTCATAAAATCGATCCCTAAAATGTGCTCTGCTGGTGGGGGCAGGTTGACTAACACTACGGGGTGTTTTGTATGAATGGTTCCGATCTGGATGAGTACAGGGGTTGTGATATGTCCCTGTTGTGAGTGGCCTGTGAAGCCGCTGAGGGTGATAGTGGCTGTGGTGGGCCACGTGTCCTTACCAAGGGTGGAGGAATTTAAGGTTGTGCGGGACCCTCCTGTGTCCCAGAGAAACTCGATCGGCTGTCCCCTAACCTTTGCTGCGACTACGGGTCTTCCTGACCTATCCCAAAGGGTATCGCAGACCCAGCTGGGGGAGCCTAGACACCGTCAGTCCGTTCCGGTCACATCTGTCTGATCCGACCGGGCGCTAACGCTATGTATGGGCTCTGCCTCTTTCTTATTGGGAGTGCCTGTCTGTTGGGCTCTCTGTGGTTTCTTAGGGCCATTGCATTCCTTAGCAAAATGTCCCAAGTGTCCGCAATTGTAGCACTCTTGCGGTTTGGGATTGTGGAGAGTGGTTCTTACTGCCTGCACGTCTGCGGCGGCTTGGTTTTCCTCGGGGGTTCTAGTTGCTGATTTACCGTGAGCCGCTTGTTCCCAAACGCGGGACAATCTCTTGACCACCCACTTCTCATTATGAGCCTCCTCCGAGGGGTCATAATTGCTACAGGCATTCTGTCCTGCTTCCGTGGCATGGGAGATAAGGGTGCGGGTCCACTTGGCCATATTGTCTGGGGACAAATGGGCACGATCTACGTTGCCGAAAACGGCTTCAAAATGAATCCACAAACGTCCTGCGAACGCTGTGGGGTGCTCAGACTTTTTCTGTCTGCATTTATTTAGACCGTCTACAGGGTCGCCCCGGTTGTACCCGATCGCATCTAGGATCGCGGTATGCATTTCTGCAAGGGTGCCTCCTCCTACATTCTGTGGGTCGTGAAGGGCTGCTGCGACCGATGGGTCTAAGCTGAGGACCGTGAGCTTTACCTGCTCTTTCGCATCCAGGCCGTACATGGTCGCCTGGTGTTTGACGGTGGCAAAGAAATGGTGTGGGTCTGAAGCGGGGAGGAACGGTGTAATTTTGGCACACGCGTCCCGTAATTGGGTCACTGTGAGGGGGGTGGAATATAAGACGTCCGCCTCGTCTGCTGTGGCGGTGCGGTGGGTTGTTACAGGGTTCATGGGAGCCTGTATTATCTGTTGTGTGGGGGGTGGGGGTGCTTTCCTCCTTTGGGGTTTTCCCTGCGCACATGCTCCCTGAACATATCTCTGCGCTGTCTCCTGCAATTCTTCCCAATCAGGGCCATCTTCCTGGTCTAAACTGTCCCCAAAGGTTTCTTGAAATCCCTTTTGGACAGAAAGCAGTGCTTTCAAGTCTGCGACCTGCTTTCGGAACTTTGCATGGTCTAAAGTGGGAGGCCAGGGAAGAGATTGCTGGACCTTTGGCTTTGATTTTTATGTCATCATTGGCTACAGGAATAGTGCCAGAGGACTGGAGGACAGCAAATGTGGTCCCTTTGTTCAAAAAGGGGAGCAGAGACAACCCCGGCAACTATAGACCGGTGAGCCTCACGTCTGTAGTGGGTAAAGTCTTGGAGGGGATTATAAGAGACAAGATTTATAATCATCTAGATAGGAATAATATGATCAGGGATAGTCAGCATGGCTTTGTGAAGGGTAGGTCATGCCTCACAAACCTTATTGAGTTCTTTGAGAAGGTGACTGAACAGGTAGACGAGGGTAGAGCAGTTGATGTGGTGTATATGGATTTCAGCAAAGCGTTTGATAAGGTTCCCCACGGTAGGCTATTGCAAAAAATACGGAGGCTGGGGATTGAGGGTGATTTAGAGATGTGGATCAGAAATTGGCTAGCTGAAAGAAGACAGAGGGTGGTGGTTGATGGGAAATGTTCAGAATGGAGTTCAGTTACAAGTGGCGTACCACAAGGATCTGTTCTGGGGCCGTTGCTGTTTGTCATTTTTATCAATGACCTAGAGGAAGGCGCAGAAGGGTGGGTGAGTAAATTTGCAGACGATACTAAAGTCGGTGGTGTTGTCGATAGTGTGGAAGGATGTAGCAGGTTACAGAGGGATATAGATAAGCTGCAGAGCTGGGCTGAGAGGTGGCAAATGGAGTTTAATGTAGAGAAGTGTGAGGTGATTCACTTTGGAAGGAATAACAGGAATGCGGAATATTTGGCTAATGGTAAAGTTCTTGAAAGTGTGGATGAGCAGAGGGATCTAGGTGTCCATGTACATAGATCCCTGAAAGTTGCCACCCAGGTTGATAGGGTTGTGAAGAAGGCCTATGGAGTGTTGGCCTTTATTGGTAGAGGAATTGAGTTCCGGAGTCGGGAGGTCATGTTGCAGCTGTACAGAACTCTGGTACGGCCGCATTTGGAGTATTGCGTACAGTTCTGGTCACCGCATTATAGGAAGGACGTGGAGGCTTTGGAGCGGGTGCAGAGGAGATTTACCAGGATGTTGCCTGGTATGGAGGGAAAATCTTATGAGGAAAGGCTGATGGACTTGAGGTTGTTTTCGTTGGAGAGAAGAAGGTTAAGAGGAGACTTAATAGAGGCATACAAAATGATCAGGGGGTTGGATAGGGTGGACAGTGAGAGCCTTCTCCCGCGGATGG
Organism: Scyliorhinus torazame; assembly: GCF_047496885.1. Lineage (NCBI taxonomy): Eukaryota > Metazoa > Chordata > Chondrichthyes > Carcharhiniformes > Scyliorhinidae > Scyliorhinus > Scyliorhinus torazame. Next base: position 378,456,879 of record NC_092709.1, read on the forward strand.
ATATGGCTGGCACGAGGGGACATAACTTTAAACTGAGGGGTAATAGATATAGGACAGAGGTCAGAGGTAGGTTCTTTACGCAAAGAGTAGTGAGGCCGTGGAATGCCCTACCTGCTACAGTAGTGAACTCGCCAACATTGAGGGCATTAAAAAGTTTATTGGCTAAACATATGGATGATAATGGCATAGTGTAGGTTAGATGGCTTTTGTTTCGGTGCAACATCGTGGGCCGAAGGGCCTGTACTGCGCTGTATTGTTCTATGTTCTATGTAAAGTACTCTGCCTTTGTTCCGTGGTTGTGGCGTGGAGCGCTCTCAAGGCTGCCTTGAGATCACTGCATTGTTTCTGGAGCGTCTCTAACTGGTTTTCTGTTTCTTTCTTTACCAGGACTGCACGCTGAAGGTCCTGATAAGCCTTTTCATATTGTGACTGGAAACTACTCAAGTGCGCCAGACAAGATTGGTGACCCCGTTTGGCGTCAGCCACCTCTTGGTCCTTTGCTGCTAATTTCCCTTTCAATTCCTGGTTCTCTTTCTCAATTTCACATACATCGATTTTACTCATCCGATGTATGCCTTCTATTCCCTTGCGGAGCGTCCTGACGACCTCCTCTGTGCCTCGCAATTGTGCCAGACAGGACACAATTGCCATCGGCTTGCGCGCTTTTACTAAACTGTTCCTGTGAATCTCATTCAGGTTCTCCCACCAAGTATGTCCTATACTTCCAGGGCCCGAGTCGTCGTTACTGCAGAAATCCTTCCACACGGGCCATCCTTTGTCCTGCAGAATTTTGCGGATTTCCACATCCCAAACGGGACACTGTCCCGCTCCTACGCTGCTGACTGGCGCGACAGCAAAATCTTCGGGGTTCATGAGGCGCTGCATCGCTTGCTTTGCCTGCATGGCTCTCTCTTATCTGCTCGGTACGTTCGAATTTGGAACAGGGGGCTAAGGTGGTGTGGTAGATGCGGGTACGGCTTGCGCTAATTTCCGAAATACCAACTGCCGACAGTTTTGACGCAACAAAAAAATCTATCAGTTTTGCCTTAGCACCCTGTTAGTTACGCATGCATATACACACTTCCGAATTGTGAATTATTAACCAGAACCGCTTGAACACTTGTGGGTTTTTTTTGTTTCCGATTGGATTCTAATTCAAAATGTTGGGGTTCTCCCGGAGTGGTTTTCCACTTCTAAGTCGGGTCCCACCAGAGTCGTCAATTATGTTGCTCTTTTTAACCTTAGTCTATTTGCTCTATTTAGGTCACCTTTGCTCACGAGTCGCCAGGTATCTTTATGATACCGCCACGTGGTTCAAGTTCAGGTTATGATTAATAACACTGCACACCGCTTAGTAAGGATTAAAACAACGGTCATTTATTATATACAACAAGCAATATTAATACCCTAATACTACTATTTATATAATAAACCTATCACTACTGGCCAATACGTAACTTTAGGAAGAGCCCACCAGGTCAGGGAAACGAATGGCTTGTCCAATCAAATTTGGCCCGCGGGATTCAAAAGGCTGATACAGGTCGGTGGCTAGGTGTCTCTACCGGATAGCGATCGCTGGATTCAAACTTACTATACACGGTGGCTGGTCTTGCGAAGGTCTCGAGCAGGCGAAGAGGAGAGAGAGAGAGATCTGAACTTGGACCCTCACTTTTATAGGGCCCAGGGGCTTCCCGCCTCCCGGGGCGGCCCTTGACCCTGAGTCCCAAGTGATTGGATTCTGTCCCCAATCTCTGAGGTCGATGTGTCCAATGGTGAGGCGATTCCTCGATCGGGGGGTGGTCGCTCACCTGTCTTTGTTTCGGCCACTGCAGGCGCCGACAGGTCTGGCCCGGTATTCAATTGCTAATATGTTGCAATTGTTCCCGGGGATAGCCGATTAAACTGTGGATGTCTGAGTAGATTAGGTGTAAACAGTCCTGAATGAAACTGCGGATACCTGGGTTGATGGGCTGTTGATAGCCCTGAGTATCGATCTGGGCTACGTTCCCAGAGCTGAATATGCAAAGCTGTCTGCAGCTGCCTGCTTGTGTCTTCTTGGCTGCTTTTCCCAGCAGTCTTTCGGGTTAGCCGTTTTAAACTGGGTTTTGGCCAGATTAATCGGAACGCAGCCATTTTACATGGCTACAGTGGGGAGGAAGTGTTTTTTATCCCTGGTAAGTGACTGGAAAGTAGTGTTTCTGTTTTTCTGTTTCTTTTCATTGGTATATTTATTTATTTTTTTCTTCGGTGTTTATTTATTTATTTAATGTTGGGGGGGAAATTGTAATTGTTGAAGTTAACCAAAGGTTTAAGACATGGCAGGAGATCTCAGACCCGTGTCATGCTCCTCGTGTGTGATGTGGGAGCTCAGGGACACGTCCACTGTCCCTGGCTCCTTCACGTGCAAGAAGTGTGTCCAGTTGCAGCTCCTGTTAGACCGCTTGACGGCTCTGGAGCTGCGGATGGACTCACTTTGGAGCAACCGCGATGCTGAGGACGTCGTGGATAGCACGTTTAGCGAGTTGGTCACACCGCAGATGAAAGGTACTGAGGGAGATAGAAAATGAGTGACCAAAAGACAGAGCAAGAGTAGGAAGGCAGTGCAGGTGTCCTCTGCGGTCAGCTCCCTGCAAAACAGATATACCGCTTTGGATACTGTTGAGGGAGATGGCTCACCAGGGGAAGGCAGCAGCAGCCAGGTTCATGGCACCGTGGCTGGCTCTGCTGCGCAGCTGGGCAGGAAGAAGAATGGCAGGGCTATAGTGATAGGGGACTCAATTGTAAGGGGAATAGACAGGCGGTTCTGCGGACGCAATCGAGACTCCAGGATGGTATGTTGCCTCCCTGGTGCAAGGGTCAAGGATATCTCGGAGCGGCTGCAGGACATTCTGGGGGGGGGGGTGAACAGCCAGCTGTCGTGGTGCACATAGGCACCAACGATATAGGTAAAAAACGGGACGAGGTCCTACAAGCTGTATTTAGGGAGCTAGGAGTTAAACTAAAAAGTAGGACCTCAAAGGTAGTAATCTCAGGATTGCTACCAGTGCCACGAGCTAGTCAGAGTAGGAATGCCAGGATAGAGAGGATGAATACGTGGCTCGAGAGATGGTGCAAGAGGGAGGGATTCAAATTCCTGGGACATTGGAACTGGTTCTGGGGGAGGTGGGACCAGTACAAAACAGACGGTGTGCGCCTGGGCAGGACTGGACCTGATGTCCTAGGGGGGGGGGGTGTTTGTTAGAGCTGTTGGGGAGAGTTTAAACTATTGTGGCAGGGGGATGGGAACCGATGCAGGAAGTTGGAAGGTAGTAAAACAGGGACAGAAACAAAAGGCAGTAAGGGGGAAAGTGTAAGGCAGAGAAGCCATAGTCAAAAATCAAAAAGGGCGACAGTACAAGGTACAGTGACTGAGGGGAGCTCAGTGAATAGAACCAGGAATACTAAAAGAAATAAAACGGGAAGTGAAAACATTAATGGTAAGCGACGCGGCAGGTTGTTACAGGAAGATATGGGTTCAACGACAAGGAAAATTAGGAGAAAGGTTAAGAGGAAATATAACTTAGGAGAGGTTACAGATCGAGGTGTTAAGATTCAGAACAGAGGTAAAAAAAAGCCAACATACGTGTACTTTACCTGAATGCTCCTAGTATTCGGAATAAGGTAAATGAGTTGATGGCGCAAATCATCGTGAATGTCTATGGTTTAGTGGCCATTACTGAAACATGGTTAAAGGATGGTCATGACTGGGAGTTAAATATCCGAGGGTATCAAACTATTCGGAAGGACAGAGTGGATGGTAAGGGAGGTGGTGTAGCTCTGTTATTTAAGGATGACATCCGGGCAACAGTAAGGGATGACATCGGTGCTATGGAGGATAAGGTTGAATTCATTTGGGTGGAAATCAGGAATAGTAAGGCGAAAAAGTCACTGATAGGAGTAATCTATAGGCCACCAAATAGTAACATTATGGTGGGGCAGGCAATAAACAAAGAAATAACTGATGCATGTAGAAATGGTACAGCATTGATCATGGAGGATTTTAATTTACATGTCCATTGGTTTAACCAGGTCGGTCAAGGCAGCCTTGAGGAGGAGTTTATAGAATGTATCCACGATAGTTTCCCAGAACAGTATGTAATGGAACCTACGAGAGAACAAGTGGTCCTAGATCTGGTCCTGTGTAATGAGACAGGATTGATTCAGGATCTCATAGTTAGGGATCCTCTCGGAAGGAGTGATCACAATGTGGTGGAATTTAAAATACAGATGGAGGGTGAGAAGGTAAAATCAAGCACTAGTGTTTTGTGCTTAAACAAAGGAGATTACAATGGGGTGAGAGAAGAACTAGCTAAGGTAGACTGGGAGCAAAGACTTTATGGTGAAACAGTTGAGGAACAGTGGAGAACCTTCCAAGTGATTTTTCACAGTGCTCAGCAAAGGTTTATACCAACAAAAAGGAAGGACGGTATAAAGAGGGAAAATCGACCATGGATATCTAAGGAAATAAGGGAGAGTATCAAATTGAAGGAAAAAACATACAAAGTAGCAAAGATCAGTGGGAGACTAGAGGACTGGGAAATCTTTAGGGAGCAACAGAAAGTTACTAAAAAAGCTATAAAGAAGGGTAAGATAGATTATGAGAGTAAACTTGCTCAGAATATAAAAACAGATAGTAAAAGTTTCTACAAATATATAAAACAAAAAAGAGTGGCTAAGGTAAATATTGGTCCTTTAGAGGATGAGAAGGGAGATTTAATTATGGGGGTTGAGGAAATGGCTGAGGAACTGAAAAGGTTTTTTGGGTCGGTCTTCACAGTGGAAGACACAAATAACATGCCAGTGACTGATGGAAATGAGGCTATGATAGGTGAGGACCTTGAGAGGATTGTTATCACCAAGGAGGTAGTGATGGGCAAGCTAATGGGGCTAAAGGTAGACAAGTCTCCTGGACCTGATGGAATGCATCCCAGAGTGCTAAAAGAGATCATAGAAGTTTACAGCATGGAAACAGGCCCTTCGGCCCAACCAGTCCATGCCGCCCAGTTTTTACCATTAAGATGGCTAGGGAAATTGCAAATGCACTAGTGATAATTTACCAAAATTCACTAGACTCTGGGGTGGACCCGGCGGATTGGAAATTAGCAAACGTGACACCACTGTTTTAAAAAGGAGGTAGGCAGAAAGCGGGTAATTATAGGCCAGTGAGCTTAACTTCGGTAGTAGGGAAGATGCTGGAATCTATCATCAAGGAAGAAATAGCGAGGCATCTGGATGTAAATTGTCCCATTGGGCAGATGCAGCATGGGTTCATAAAGGGCAGGTCGTGCCTAACTAATTTAGTAGAATTTTTTGAGGACATTAACAGTATGGTAGATAACGGGGAGCCAATGGATGTGGTGTATCTGGATTTCCAGAAAGCCTTTGACAAGGTGCCACACAAAAGGTTGCTGCATAAGATAAAGATGCATGGCATTAAGGGGAAAGTAGTAGCATGGATAGAGGATTGGTTAATTAATAGTAAGCAAAGAGTGGGGATTAGTGGGTGTTTCTCTGGTTGGCAATCAGTAGCTAGTGGTGTCCCTCAGGGATCAGTGTTCGGCCCACAACTGTTCACAATTTACATAGATGATTTGGAGTTGGGGACCAAGGGCAATGTTTCCAAGTTTGCAGACGACACTAAGATGAGTGGTAAAGCAAAAAGTGCAGAGGATACTGGAAGTCTGCAGAGGGATTTGGATAGGCTAAGTGAATGGGCTAGGGTCTGGCAGATGGAATACAATGTTGAAAAATGTGAGGTTATCCATTTTGGTAGGAATAACAGCAAAAGGGATTATTATTTAAATGATAAAATATTAAAACATGCTGCTGTGCAGAGAGACCTGGGTGTCCTAGTGCATGAGTCGCAAAAAGTTGGTTTTCAGGTGCAACAGGTGATTAAGAAGGCAAATGGAATTTTGTCCTTCATTGGTAAAGGGATGGAGTTTAAGACTAGAGAGTTTCTGCTGCAATTATATAAGGTGTTAGTGAGGCCACACCTGGAGTATTGTATTCAGTTTAGGTCTCCTTACTTGAGAAAGGACGTACTGGCACTGGAGGGTGTGCAGAGGAGATTCACTAGGTTAATCCCAGAGCTGAAGGGGTCGGATTACGAGGAGAGGTTGAGTAGACTGGGACTGTACTCGTTGGAATTTAGAAGGATGAGGGGGGACTCTTACAGAAACATATAAGATTATGAAGGGAATAGATAGGATAGATGCGGGCAGGTTGTTTTGACTGGTGGGTGAAAGCAGAACTAGGGGGCATAGCCTCAAAATAAGGGGAAGTAGATTTAGGACTGAGCTTCGGAGGAACCTCTTCACCCAAAGGGTTGTGAATCTATGGAATTCCTTGCCCAGTGAAGCAGTAGAGGCTCCTTCAATAAATGTTTTTAAGATAAAGGTAGATAGTTTTTTGAAGAATAAAAGGATTATGGGTTATGGTGTTCGGGCAGGAAAGTGAAGCTGAGTCCACAAACGATCAGCCATGATCTCATTGAATGGTGGAGCAGGCTCGAAACACTGATAGTTTGTAGAGAGAGGGAGGAGGATGACATGCTGATAGTTTGCAGAGAGAGGGAGGTTGATGAAACGCTGATAGTTTGCAGAGAGGGGGAGGTTGATGAAACGCTGATAGTTTGCAGAGAGAGGGAGGTTGATGAAACGCTGATAGTTTGCAGGGAGAGGGAGGCTGATGAAACGCTGATGGTTTGCAGAGAGGGGGAGGTTGATGAAACGCTGATAGTTTGCAGGGAGAGGGAGGAGGATGAAACGCTGATGGTTTGCAGAGAGGGGGAGGTTGATGAAACGCTGATAGTTTGCAGGGAGAGGGAGGAGGATGAAACGCTGATAGTTTGTAGAGAGGGGGAGGTTGATGAAACGCTGATAGTTTGCAGAGAGAGGGAGGCTGATGAAACGCTGATAGTTTGCAGAGAGGGGGAGGTTGATGAAACGCTGATAGTTTGCAGAGAGAGGGAGGTTGATGAAACGCTGATAGTTTGCAGGGAGAGGGAGGTTGATGAAACGCTGATGGTTTGCAGAGAGGGGGAGGTTGATGAAACGCTGATAGTTTGCAGGGAGAGGGAGGAGGATGAAACGCTGATGGTTTGCAGAGAGGGGGAGGTTGATGAAACGCTGATAGTTTGCAGGGAGAGGGAGGAGGATGAAACGCTGATAGTTTGCAGAGAGAGGGAGGCTGATGAAACGCTGATAGTTTGCAGAGAGAGTGAGGCTGATGAAACGCTGATAGTTTGCAGAGAGAGGGAGGTTGATGAAACGCTGATAGTTTGCAGAGAGAGTGAGGCTGATGAAACGCTGATAGTTTGCAGAGAGAGTGAGGCTGGTGAAACGCTGATAGTTTACAGAGAGGGGGAGGAGGATGACATGCTGATAGTTTGCAGAGAGAGGGAGGCTGATGAAACGCTGAAAGTTTGCAGAGAGAGGGAGGAGGATGACATGCTGATAGTTTGCAGAGAGAGGGAGGCTGATGAAACGCTGATAGTTTGCAGAGAGAGGGAGGAGGATGACATGCTGATAGTTTGCAGAGAGAGGGAGGCTGATGAAACGCTGATAGTTTGCAGAGAGAGGGAGGTTGATGAAACGCTGATAGTTTGCAGAGAGAGGGAGGTTGATGAAACGCTGATAGTTTGCAGGGAGAGGGAGGTTGATGAAACGCTGATAGTTTGCAGAGAGAGGGAGGAGGATGAAACGCTGATAGTTTGTAAGGAGAGGGAGGAGGATGAAACGCTGAAAGTTTGTAAGGAATGTGAACTTTGCAGCGAGGTTTGCAGCTGGTTGATTTGAAACACTTGGTGCATTGAGGGGAGTTGGAGCTGAATGCAGCCTGTGTCAGCAGAGAGAGTTTCTGAGCCAAGGGCCTCCGCAGCTGCAGAGCTGAGGGGCTGGAATCAGACACTGGGTTTCCTGTCAGTAATCTGCAGCCGGCACTCACTGAATGTGAGGGAGAGGGACTGAGGAGGGGAGTGAGGGACTGAGGAGGGGAGTGAGGGACTGAGGAGGGGAGTGAGGGACTGGGGAGGGGAGTGAGGGACTGGGGAGGGGAGTGAGGGACTGAGGAGGGGAGTGAGGGACTGAGGAGGGGAGTGAGGGACTGGGGAGGGGAGTGAGGGACTGGGGAGGGGAGTGAGGGACTGGGGAGGGGAGTGAGGGACTGAGGAGGGGAGTGAGGGAGTGAGGAGGGGAGTGAGGGACTGAGGAGGGGAGTGAGGGACTGGGGAGGGGAGTGAGGGACTGGGGAGGGGAGTGAGGGACTGAGGAGGGGAGTGAGGGACTGAGGAGGGGAGTGAGGGAGTGAGGAGGGGAGTGAGGGAGTGAGGAGGGGAGTGAGGGACTGAGGAGGGGAGTGAGGGACTGAGGAGGGGAGTGAGGGAGTGAGGAGGGGAGTGAGGGAGTGAGGAGGGGAGTGAGGGAGTGAGGAGGGGAGTGAGGGACTGAGGAGGGGAGTGAGGGAGTGAGGAGGGGAGTGAGGGAGTGAGGAGGGGGGAGGGGGGAGGAGCTGCGGCGCTGGGGGGAAGTCAGTCTTTCCGGTGCAGTGTCCACCCCTCTGTCCCGGGGGGTCAGTGTGTCCGGAGCGGGGCCGGGGTCAGTGTGTCCGGAGCGGGGCCGGGGTCAGTGTGTCCGGAGCGGGGCCGGGGTCAGTGTGTCCGGAGCGGGGCCGGGGTCAGTGTGTCCGGAGCGGGGCCGGGGTCAGTGTGTCCGGAGCGGGGCCGGGGTCAGTGTGTCCGGAGCGGGGCCGGGGTCAGTGTGTCCGGAGCGGGGCCGGGGTCAGTGTGTCCGGAGCGGGGCCGGGGTCAGTGTGTCCGGAGCGGGGCCGGGGTCAGTGTGTCCGGAGCGGGGCCGGGGTCAGTGTGTCCGGAGCGGGGCCGGGGTCAGTGTGTCCGGAGCGGGGCCGGGGTCAGTGTGTCCGGAGCGGGGCCGGGGTCAGTGTGTCCGGAGCGGGGCCGGGGTCAGTGTGTCCGGAGCGGTGACCGGGCGGATGGAGCGCTCGCGGATTATGGAGGATCTGAACCTGATTTACATTCGCCAAATGGCCCAAAGTCTCCAGGTAACCAAGAGATCCACTGGGTCTCCACCCTCCCAGAGATCCACTGGGTCTCCACCCTCCCAGAGATCCACTGGGTCTCCACCCTCCCAGAGATCCACTGGGTCTCCACCCTCCCAGAGATCCACTGGGTCCCCAGCCCACCCTCCCACTGATCAACTGGATCTCCAACGCAGAGAGACCCACTAGGTCCCCAACTCATCCCTTCCATAGATCCACTTGGTCACCAGACAATTCCTCACAGAGATCCACTGGATCCATAACCCACCCCCTCAGAGACCAACTAGAGCACCAACCCAGTCCCTACCAGAGATCCACGGAATCACCACCACGTCCCACAAGAGATCCACTGGATCACCACCACATCCCTCCCAGGGTTCACTGGATATCACATCCCTCCCAGAGAGATCCACCTGATCCCCAAGCACAGAGTGATCGACTGATCCCTTCCTTGGGAGATCCACACAACCCCATACACCCAGAGAGCTCCACTGGACACACACCCCACATCCAGAGATCCAATGTACCCCGGCACGAGATGGCCACTGGATCCCCAAACCCATTCCCATAGATCCACTGATCCCCACCCACCCCTCTCAGAAATACACTGGATCATCTACCCAGAGAGATCCACTGGATCCCCAACCCCACAACCATAGATCAATTGGACCCCCATGCCACTCCGTTCAGAGATCCACCAAATCCCCAACACAGAGTAATCCAATAGATCTCCCGCCCAGAGATATTCACTGGATCACCCATCCCACCCAAATAGCCACTGGATCACCCCCATGCAAAGAGATTCACTGGATCCCAGTCACACTCAACAAATGAGATCCACTAGATCCCTGACCCCACTCCCACAAATACACTAGGTCACCGGCAGGGGGACAGTGATCCACTTGGAACTATTGGATCCAGGCGAGGGACAGTGACCCACTGGATCCCTGAGCAGGGTTTACTGGGTTTACTGGGATGGGGATCTGGTTGATTTACTGGGATGGGGATCTGGGTTTACTGGAACGGGGGACCTGCTGGATTTACTGGGATGGGGATCTGCTGGATTTACTGGGATGGGGATCTGCCGGATTAACTGGGATGGGCGATCTGCTGGATTTACTGGGATGGGAGATCTGCCGGATTTACTGGGATGGGGATCTGCTGGATTTACTGGGATGGGGGATTTGCTGGATTTACTGTGATGGGAGATCTGTCGGATTTACTGGGATGGGGGATCTACTGGGTTTACTGGGATGGGGATCTGCTGGATTTACTGGGATGGGGGATCAGCTGTATTTACTGGGATGGGGATCTGCTGTATTTACTGGGATGGGGATCTGCTGGATTTACTGGGATGGGGGATCTGCCGGATTTACTGGGATGGGGATCTGCCGGATTTACTGGGATGGGGATCTGCTGGATTTACTGGGATGGGGATCTGTTGGATTTACTGGGATGGGGAATATGTTGGATTTGCTGGGATGGGGATCTGCTGGATTTGCTGGGATGGGGAATATGTTGGATTTGCTGGGATGGGGGCTGTGCTGGATTTGCTGGGATGGGGGCTGTGCTGGATTTGCTTTGTGGGATCTGCTGGATTTACTGGGATGGGGATCTGTTGGATTTACTGGGATGGGGAATATGTTGGATTTGCTGGGATGGGGATCTGCTGGATTTGCTGGGATGGGGAATATGTTGGATTTGCTGGGATGGGCGCTGTGCTGGATTTGCTGGGATGGGGAATATGTTGGATTTGCTGGGATGGGCGCTGTGCTGGATTTGCTGGGATGGGCGCTGTGCTGGATTTGCTGGGATGGGGGCTGTGCTGGATTTGCTTTGTGGGATCTGCTGGATTTACTGGGAGGGAGGATCTGCTGGATGAGGCGCGGGGTCCGAAGCATCTGTCCCTCTGCTGTGTTTCTCTTTGTTCTTTGTTCACCTGAGGAAGGAGCAGCGCTCCGAAAGCTAGTGACATCGAAACAAACCTGTTGGACTTTAACCTGGTGTTGTAAGACTTCTTACTGTGCTCACCCCAGTCCAACGCCGGCATCTCCACATCTTTGTTCTTTGTCACTGTCCGTGTGGAGTTTGCACATCCTCCCCGTGTCTGCGTGGGTTTCGCCCCCACAACCCAAAGATGTGCAGGGCAGGTGGATTGGACACACTAAATTGCCCCCAAATTGGAAAAAATGAATTGGGTGCTCTAAATTTATTTTAAAAATTGAACTTGATGATCAGCCCTGTTCACAATACAGAGCGGGTTAGAAGGGCCGAATAGCCTGCTCCTGCTTCTGTTTTCTATGTTTCTATCTATACAGGCAGTATCTGTGAAGAGAAACAGACAAACATAGACACTGGAAGCGGAAGTTGGCCACTCTGCATTTCCAGCTTTTGCGGAAGCTTTTGGAAAAGGTTCTGAGGGACACGATATCTGGACATTTGGAGGAAAGTGGACCAGTTAGTGACGGGCAGCATGGTTTTGTATGGGAAAGATCATGTCTCACCAACTTGATTGAGTTTTTTGAAGAGGTGAAAGAAAATTGATGAGGGAAGGACTGTGGATGTAGTTTATATGGACTTTAGTAAGGTGTTTGACAAGGTTCCGCATGGCAGACTGGTACAAAAACTAAAATCACCCACATGGGATTCAGGGTGGGCTCGCTAGGTGGATCCAGAACTGTCTTGGTTATAGAAGTGGAGATGCCGGCGTTGGACTGGGGTGAGCACAGTAAGAAGCCTTACAACACCAGGTTAATGTCCAACAGGTTTGTTTCGAATCACTAGCTTTCAGAGCACTGCTCCTTCCTCAGGTGAATGAAGAGGTGGGTTCCAGAAGCATATATAGAGACAAAGTCAAAGATGCAACACAATGCTTTGAATGCGAGTCGTTGCAGGTAATTAAGACTTTACAGGTCCAGACGGAGCAACTGGAAAGAGGGATCGGATAGATGCGGGCAGTTTTCACTGGCGGATGAAAGCAGAACTAGGGGGCATAGCCTCAAAATAAGAGGAAGTAGATTTAGGACTGAGTTCAGGAGGAACTTCTTCACCCAAAGGGTTGTGAATCTATGGAATTCCTTGCCCAGTGAAGCAGTTGAGGCTCCTTCAATAAATGTTTTTAAGATAAAGATAGATAGTTTTTTGAAGAATAAAGGGCTTAAGGGTTATGGTGTTCGGGCCGGAAAGTGGAGCTGAGTCCACAAAAGATAAGCCATGATCTCATTGAATGGTGGAGCAGGCTCGAGGGGCCAGATGGCCGACTCCTGCTCCTAGTTCTTATGTTCTTATAATCACAGGTTAAAGAGGTGCGAATTGTCTCAAGCCAGGACAGTTGGTAGGATTTCGCAGGCCAGATGGTGGGGGGTGAATGTAATGCGACATGAATCCAAGGTCCCGGTTGAGGCCGCACTCATGTGTGCGGAACTTGGCTGTCAGTTTCTGCTCGGCGATTCTGCGTTGTCGCAGGTCCTGAAGGCCGCCTTGGAGAACGCTTACCCGGAGATCAGAGGCTGAATTGTTCCCCGACTGGAAGGGAACCTTCCTGCCTGGTGATTGTCGTGCGATGTCGGGAGGGTTTAAACTATTCAGCAGGAGATTGGGAACCTGAATTGTAGCTCCAGTATGCAGGAGGTTGAGAGTAGTGAGGTCATGAGTAAGGTTTCAAAGTTGCAGGAGTATACCGGCAGGCAGGAAGGTGGTTTAAAGTGTGTCTTCTTCAATGCCAGGAGCATCCGGAATAAGGTGGGTGAACTGGCAGCATGGGTTGGTACCTGGGACTTCGATGTTGTGGCCATTTCGGAGACATGGATTGAGCAGGGACAGGAATGGTTGTTGCAGGTGCCGGGGTTTAGATATTTCAGTAAGCTTAGTGAAGGTGGTAAAAGAGGGGGAGGGGTGGCATTGTTAGTCAAGGACAGTATTACGATGGCAGAAAGGACATTTGATGAGGACTCGGCTACTGAGGTAGTATGGGCTGAGGTTAGAAACAGGAAAGGAGAGATCACCCTGTTGGGGGTGTTCTATAGGTCTCCGAAAAGTTCCAGAGATGCAGAGGAAAGGATTGCAAAGTTGATTCTGGATAGGAGTGAAAGCAACAGAGTAGTTGTTATGGGGGACTTTAACTTTCCAAATATTGACTGGAAACGCTATAGTTCGGGTACTTTAGATGGGTCCGTTTTTGTCTAATGTGTGCAGGAGGGTTTCCTGACACAGTATGTAGATAGGCCAACGAGAGGCGAGGCCATATTGGATTTGGTACTGGGGAATGAACCAAGACAGGTGTTAGATTTGGAGGTAGGTGAGCACTTTGGTGATAGTGACCACAATTCGATTACGTTTACTTTAGTGATGGAAAGGGATAGGTATATACCGCAGGGCAAGAGTTATACCTGGGGGAAAGGCAATTATGATGTGACTTTGGATGCATCGGATGGAGAGGAAAACTGCAGGGGATGGGCACAATGGAAATGTGGAGCTTGTTCAAGGAACAGCTACTGTGTGTCCTTGATAAGTATGTACCTGTCAGGCAGGGAGGAAGTGGTCGAGCAAGGGAACCGTGGTTTACTAAAGCAGTCGAAACACTTGTCAAGAGGAAGAAGGAGGTTTATGTAAAGATGAGACATGAAGGTTCAGTTATGGCGCTCGAGAGTTACAAGTTAGCTCGGAAGGACCTAAAGAGAGAGCTAAGAAGAGCCAGGAGGGGACATGAGAAGTCTTTGGCAGGTAGGATCAAGGATAACCCTAAAGCTTTCTATAGATATGTCAGGAATAAAAGAATGACTAGGGTAAGAGTAGGGCCAGTCAAGGACAGTAGTGGGAAGTTGTGCGTGGAGTCCGAGGAGATAGGAGAGGTGCTAAATGAATATTTTTCGTCAGTATTCACACAGGAAAAAGACAATGTTGTCGAGGAGAATACTGAGATTCAGGCTACTAGACTAGAAGGGCTTGAGGTTCATAAAGAGGAGGTGATAGCAATTCTGGAAAGTATGAAAATAGATAAGTCACCTGGGCCAGATGGGATTTATGCTAGGATTCTCTGGGAAGCTAGGGAGGAGATTGATGAGCCTTTGGCTTTGATCTTATAAGTCATCTTTGTCTACAGGAATAATGCCAGAAGACTGGAGGATAGCAAATGCTGTCCCCTTGTTCAAGAAGGGGAATAGAGACAACCCCAGTACCTTTTCAAATTTTGAGTGTGGAGGGGGGGCGGGGGGGAACTGAAGGGACATCACAGAAAAGCTGTGACCTGAGTGGCTGGTTGGGAATCTACACTAAATTAAAAAAATTAAGCATTGGGAACTAATTAAACATAATTACTTAATTATAATTTAGAGGGGTATCTAAGCCAGAGATCGGAGAGTACTATATTTAGCTTTCGCATTTATAGTAGAAATCTAGTGCTAGGAAACAGATAGTTAACAGCAACTTAAAACATTTAAAAAAAAAACTTTTAATTTTAATTTACAAATTAATTGACGTAATGTCAGTTAGAGGGCTGCAGTGCTCTGACTGTGAGATGTGGCAGGTCCAGGAAGCTTCCAGCGTCCCGGATGTCTTCATCTGCAGAAAGTGCACCCAACTGGAGCTCCTCACAGACCGCATGGTTCGGTTGGAGCAGCAATTGGATGCACTTAGGAGAATGCAGGTGGCGGAAAGCTTTATAGATCGCAGTTATATAAATGTGGTCACACCCAAGGTGCAGGCAGAGAAATGGGTGACCACCAGAAAGGGCAGGCAGTCAGTGCAGGAATCCCCTGTGGTTGTCCCCCTCTCGAACAGGTATACCCCTTTGGATACTGTTGGGGGGGATAGCCTATCAGGGGAAAACAGCAGCAGCCAGAGCAGTGGCACCACGGCTGGCTCTGATGTTCAGAAGGGAGGGTCAAAGCGCAGAAGAGCAATAGTGATAGGGGACTCTATAGTCAGGGGTACAGATAGGCGCTTCTGTGGACGTGAAAGAGACTCCAGGATGGTATGTTGCCTCCCTGGTGCCAGGGTCCAGGATGTCTCCGAACGGGTAGAGGGCATCCTGAAGGGGGAGGGCAAACAGGCAGAGGTCGTTGTACATATTGGTACTAATGACATAGGCAGGAATGGGCATGAGGTCCTGCAGCAGGAGTTCAGGGAGCTAGGCAGCAAGTTAAAAGATAGGACCTCTAGGGTTGTAATCTCGGGATTACTCCCTGTGCCACGTGCCAGTGAGGTTAGAAATAGGAAGATAGAGCAGCTAAACACGTGGCTAAACAGCTGGTGTAGGAGGGAGGGTTTCCGTTATCTGGAACACTGGGTGCTCTTCCGAGGCAGGTGTGACCTATATAAGAAGGACGGGTTGCATCTGAACTGGAGAGGCATAAATATCCTGGCAGCGAGGTTTGCTAGTGTCACACGGGAGGGTTTAAACTAGTAAGGCAGGGGGGTGGGCACGGGAACAATAGGTCAGAAGGTGAGAGCATTGAGGGAGAACTAGGGAATAGGGACAGTGGGGCTCTGAGGCAGAGCAGACAGGGAGAAGTTGCTGAACACAGCGGGTCTGGTGGCCTGAAGTGCATATGTTTTAATGCAAGAATTATTACGGGTAAGGCAGATGAACTTAGAGCTTGGATTAGTACTTGGAACTATGATGTTGTTGCCATTACAGAGACCTGGTTGAGGGAAGGGCAGGATTGGCAGCTAAACGTTCCAGGATTTAGATGTTTCAGGCGGGATAGAGGGGGATGTAAAAGGGGAGGCGGAGTTGCGCTACTGGTTCGGGAGAATATCACAGCTGTACTGCGAGAGGACACCTCAGAGGGCAGTGAGGCTATATGGGTAGAGATTAGGAATAAGAAGGGTGCAGTCACAATGTTGGGGGTTTACTACAGGCCTCCCAACAGCCAGCGAGAGATAGAGGAGCAGATAGGTAGACAGATTTTGGAAAAGAGTAAAAACAACAACGTTGTGGTGATGGGAGACTTCAACTTCCCCAATATTGACTGGGACTCACTTAGTGCCAGGGGCTTAGACGGGGCAGAGTTTGTAAGGAGCATCCAGGAGGGCTTCTTAAAACAATATGTAGACAGCCCAGCTAGGGAAGGGGCGGTACTGGACTTGGTATTGGGGAATGAGCCCGGCCAGGTGGTAGAAGTTTCAGTAGGGGAGCATTTCAGGAACAGTGACCACAATTCAGTAAGTTTTAAAGTGCTGGTGAACAAGGATAAGAGTGGTCCTAGGGTGAATGTGCTAAATTGGGGTAGGCTAATTATAACAATATTAGGCGGGAACTGAAGAACCTAGATTGGGGGTGGATATTTTAGGGCAAATCAACATCTGACATGTGGGAGGCTTTCAAGTGTCAGTTGAAAGGAATTCAGGACCGGCATGTTCCTGTGAGGAAGAAGGATAAATACGGCAATTTTCTGGAATCTTAGATAACAAGAGATATTGTAGGCCTCGTCAAAAAGAAAAAGGAGGCATTTGTCAGGGTTAAAAGGCTGGGAACAGACGAAGCCTGCGTGGAATATAAGGAAAGTAGGAAGGAACTTAAGCAAGGAGTCAGGAGGGCTAGAAGGGGTCATGAAAAGTCATTGGCAAATAGGGTTAAGGAAAATCCCAAGGCTTTTTACACGTACATAAAAAGCAAGAGGATAGCCAGGGAAAGGGTTGGCCCACTGAAGGATAGGCAAGGGAATCTATGTGTAGAGCCAGAGGAAATGGGCGAGGTACTAAATGAATACTTTGCATCAGTATTCACCAAAGAGAAGGAATTGGTAGATGTTGAGTCTGGAGAAGGGTGTGTAGATAGCCTGGGTCACATTGAGATCCAAAAAGACGAGGTGTTGGGCGTCTTAAAAAATATTAAGGTACATAAGTCCCCAGGGCCTGAAGAGATCTACCCCAGAATACTGAAGGAGGCTGGAGAGGAAATTACTGAGGCCTCGACAGAAATCTTTGGATCCTCACTGTCTTCAGGTGATGTCCCGGATGACTGGAGAATAGCTAATGTTGTTCCCCTGTTTGAGAAGGGTAGCAAGGATAATCCAGGGAACTACAGACCGGTGAGCCTTACTTCAGTGGGTGGGAAATTACTGGAGAGAATTCTTCGAGACAGGATCTACCCCCATTTGGAAGCAAATGGACGTATTGGTGAGAGGCAGCATGGTTTTGTGAAGGGGAGGTCGTGTCTCACTAACTTGATAGAGTTTTTCGAGGAAGTCACAAAGATGATTGATGCAGGTAGGGCAGTGGATGTTGTCTATATGGACTTCAGTAAGGCCTTTGACAAGGTCCCTCATGGTAAACTAATACAAAAGGTGAAGTCACACAGGATCAGGGGTGAGCTGGTAAGGTGGATACAGAACTGACTAGGTCATAGATGGCAGAGAGTAGCAATGGAAGGATGCTTTTCTAATTGGAGGGCTGTGACCAGTGGTGTTCCGCAGGGATCAGTGCTGGGAACTATAAATGATTTGGAGGAAAATGTAACTGGTCTGATTAGTAAGTTTGCAGGCGACACAAAGGTTAGTGGAATTGCGGGTAGCGATGAGGACTGTCAGAGGATACAGCAGGATTTAGATTGTTTGGAGACTTGGGCGGAGAGATGGCAGATGGAGTTTAATCCGGATAAATGTGAGGTAATGCATTTTGGAAGGTCTAACGCAGGTAGGGAATATACAGTGAATGGTAGAACCCTCAAGAGTATTGAAAGTCAAAGAGATCTAGGAGTACAGGTCCACAGGTCATTGAAAGGGGCAACACAGGTGGAGAAGGTAGTCAAGAAGGCATACGGCATGCTTGCCTTCATTGGCCGGGGCATTGAGTATAAGAATTGGCAAGTCATGTTGCAGCTGTATAGAACATTAGTTAGGCCACACTTGGAGTATAGTGTTCAATTCTGGTCGCCACACTACCAGAAGGATGTGGAGGCTTTAGAGAGGGTGCAGAAGAGATTTACCAGAATGTTGCCTGGTATGGAGGGCATTAGCTATGAGGAGCGGTTGAATAAACTCGGTTTGTTCCCACTGGAACGACGGAGGTTGAGGGGCGACCTGATAGAGGTCTACAAAATTATGAGGGGCATAGACAGAGTGGATAGTCAGAAGCTTTTCCCCAGGGTAGAGGGGTCAATTACTAGGGGGCATAGGTTTAAGGTGAGAGGGGCAAGGTTTAGAGTAGATATATGAGGCAAGTTTTTTCCACAGAGGGTAGTGGGTGCCTGGAACTCACTACCGGAGGAGGTGGTGGAAGCAGGGACGATCGGGACATTTAAGGGGCATCTTGACAAATACATGAATAGGATGGGAATAGAGGGATACGGACCCAGGAAGTGTAGAAGATTGTAGTTTAGTCGGGCAGCATGGTCGGCACGGGCTTGGAGGGCCGAAGGGCCTGTTCCTGTGCTGTACATTTCTTTGTTCTTTGTAGAGAACAGTGAGCCTTACTTCTGTTGTGGGCAAGGTCTTGGAAAGGTTTATAGGAGATAGGATGTATCATCATCTGGAAAGGAATAATTTGATTAGAGATAGTCAACACGGTTTTGTGAAGGGTAGGTCGTGCCTCACAAACCTTATTGAGTTCTTTGAGAAGGTGACCAAACAGGTGGATGAGGGTAAAGCAGTTGATGTGGTGTATATGGATTTCAGCAAAGCGTTTGATAAGGTTCCCCACGGTAGGCTATTGCAGAAAATACGGAGGCATGGAATTCAGGGTGATTTAGCAGTTTGGATCAGAAATTGGCTAGCTGGAAGAAGACAAAGGATGGTGGTTGATGGGAAGTGTTCAGACTGGAGTCCAGTTAGTAGTGGTGTACCACAAGGATCTGTTTTGGGGCCACTGCGGTTTGTCATTTTTATAAATGACCTGGAGGAGGGCGTAGAAGGATGGGTGAGTAAATTTGCAGATGACACTAAAGTCGGTGGAGTTGTGGACAGTGCGGAAGGATGTTACAGGTTACAGAGGGACATAGATAAGCTGCAGCGCTGGGCTGAGAGGTGGCAAATGGAGTTTAATGCAGAAAAGTGTGAGGTGATTCATTTTGGAAGGAATAACAGGAAGACAGAGTACTGGGCTAATGATAAGATTTTTGGCAGTGTGGATGAGCAGAGAGATCTCCGTGTCCATGTACATGGATCCCTGAAAGTTGCCACTCAGATTGAGAGGGTTGTTAAGAAGGCGTACGGTGTGTTAGCTTTTATTGGTAGAGGGATTGAGTTTCAGAGCCATGAGGTCATGTTGCAGCTGTACAAAACTCTGGTGCGGCCGCATTTGGAGTATTGCGTGCAATTCTGGTCACCGCATTGTAGGAAGGATAAACAAACAAACAAAGAACAAAGAAATGTACAGCACAGGAACAGGCCCTTCGGCCCTCCAAGCCCGTGCCGACCATACTGCCCGACTAAACTACAATCTTCTACACTTCCTGGGTCCGTATCCTTCTATTCCCATCCTATTCATATATTTGTCAAGATGCCCCTTAAATGTCCCTATCGTCCCTGCCTCCACTACCTCCTCCGGTAGTGAGTTCCAGGCACCCACTACCCTCTGCGTAAAAAACTTGCCTCGTACATCTACTCTAAACTTTGCCCCTCTCACCTTAAACCTATGCCCCCTAGTAATTGACCCCTCTACCCTGGGGAAAAGCCTCTGACTATCCACTCTGTCTATGCCCCTCATAATTTTGTATACCTCTATCAGGTCGCCCCTCAACCTCCTTCGTTCCAGTGAGAACAAACCGAGTTTATTCAATCGCTCCTCATAGCTTATGCCCTCCATACCAGGCAACATTCTGGTAAATCTCTTCTGCACCCTCTCTAAAGCCTCCACATCCTTCTGGTAGTGTGGCGACCAGAATTGAACACTATACTCCAAGTGTGGCCTAACTAAGGTTCTATACAGCTGCAACATGACTTGCCAATTCTTATACTCAATGCCCCGGCCAATGAAGGCAAGCATGCCGTATGCCTTCTTGACTACCTTCTCCACCTGTGTAGCCCCTTTCAGTGATCTGTGGACCTGTACTCCTAGATCTCTTTGACTTTCAATACTCTTGAGGGTTCTACCATTCACTGTATATTCCCTACCTGCATTAGCCCTTCCAAAATGCATTACCTCACATTTGTCCAGGTTAAACTCCATCTGCCATCTCTCCGCCCAAGTCTCCAGACAATCTAAATCCTGCTGTATCCTCAGACAGTCCTCATCGCTATCCGCAATTCCACCAACGAAATGTGGAAGCTTTGGAAAGGGTGCAGAGGAGATTTACCAGAATGTTGCCTGGTATGGAGGGAAGATCTTATGAGGAAAGGCTGAGGGACTTGAGGCTGTTTTCGTTAGAGAGAAGAAGGATAAGAGGTGACTTAATTGAGGCATACAAGATGATCAGAGGATTAGATAGGGTGGACAGTGAGAGCCTTTTTCCTCGGATGGTGATGTCTAGCACGAGGGGACATAGCTTTAAATTGAGGGGAGATAGATATAGGACAGACGTCAGAGGTAGGTTCTTTACTCAGAGAGTAGTAAGGGTGTGGAATGCCCTGCCTGCAACAGTAGTGGACTCGCCAACACTAAGGACATTCAAATGGTCATTGGATAGACATATGGACGATCAGGGAATAGTGTAGATGGGCTTTAGAGTGGTTTCACAGGTCGGCGCAACATCGAGGGCCGAAGGGCCTGTACTGCGCTGTAATGTTCTATGTCCGTTCATCCGTTGTCGCAGCGTCTGCATGGTCTCGCCAATGTACCACGCTTCAGACATCCTTTCCTGCAGCGTATGAGGTAGACAACGTTGGCCGAGTCGCACGAGTGTGTACCGCGTACCTGGTGGGTGGTGTTCTCACGTGTAATGGCGGTATCCATGTCGATGATCTGGCATTTCTTGCAGAGATTGCCATGTCAGGGTTGTGTGGTGTCGTGGTCGCTGTTCTGAAATCTAGGTAGATTGCTGCAAATAATGATTTGTTACAGGATACAGAGGGATATAGATAAGCTGCAGAGCTGGGCTGAGAGGTGGCAAATGGAGTTTAATGTAGAGAAGTGTCAGGTGATTCACTTTGGAAGGAATAACAGGAATGCGGAATATTTGGCTAATGGTAAAGTTCTTGAAAGTGTGGCTGAGCAGAGGGATCTAGGTGTCCATGTACATAGATCCCTGAAAGTTGCCACCCAGGTTGATAGGGTTGTGAAGAAGGCCTATGGAGTGTTGGCCTTTATTGGTAGAGGAATTGAGTTCCGGAGTCGGGAGGTCATGTTGCAGCTGTACAGAACTCTGGTACGGCCGCATTTGGAGTATTGCATACAGTTCTGGTCACCGCATTATAGGAAGGACGTGGAGGCTTTGGAGCGGGTGCAGAGGAGATTTACCAGGATGTTGCCTGGTATGGAGGGAAAATCTTATGAGGAAAGGCTGATGGACTTGAGGTTGTTTTCGTTGGAGAGAAGAAGGTTAAGAGGAGACTTAATAGAGGCATACAAAATGATCAGGGGGTTGGATAGGGTGGAAAGTGAGAGCCTTCTCCCGCGGATGGATATGGCTGGCACGAGGGGACATAACTTTAAACTGAGGGGTAATAGATATAGGACAGAGGTCAGAGGTAGGTTCTTTACGCAAAGAGTAGTGAGGCCGTGGAATGCCCTACCTGCTACAGTAGTGAACTCGCCAACATTGAGGGCATTTAAAAGTTTATTGGATAAACATATGGATGATAATGGTATAGTGTAGGTTAGATGGCTTTTGTTTCGGTGCAACATCGTGGGCCGAAGGGCCTGTACTGCGCTGTATTGTAAAAAAAATAAAAAAATAAAATAAAAAATAAAAATAAAAAAATGATTTGTTTGCGTTTGCGCGGTTGTTTGAAGGCAAGTAGTGGGGGTGTGGGGATGACCTTGGCAAGATGTTCGTCTTCATCAATGATGTGTTGAAGGCTGCGAAGATGATGTCATAGTTTCTCCGCTCCGGGGAAGTACTGGACGACGAAGGGTACTCTGTCGGTTGTGTCCCGTGTTTGTCTTCTGAGGAGGTCGGTGCGTTTTTTTGCTGTGGCGCGTTGGAACTGTCGATCGATGAGTTGAGCGCCATATCCTGTTCGTACAAGCTCATCTTTCAGAGTCTGTAGATGTCTGTTACGCTCTTCCTCATCTGACCAGATCTTGTGTATACGGAGGGCTTGTCCATCGGGGATGGCTCTTTAATGTGTTTAGGGTGGAAGCTGGAGAAGTGGAGCATTGTGAGGTTATCCGTGGGTTTGCGGTAAAGCGAAGTGCTGAGGTGACCGTCCTTGATGGAGATGAGTGTGTCCGAGAATGCAACTGATTCTGGAGAGAAGTCCATGGTGAGTCTGATGGTGGGGTGGAGCTTATTGATGTCATCGTGTAGTCACTTCAGTGATTCTTCGCTGTGCGTGCAAAGGAAAAAAATGACATTGATGTATCTGGTGTATAACATCGGTTGAAGGTCCTGTGGGGTGAGGTGGTCATGTTCAAACTTGTACATGAAGATGTTGGCGTATTGGGGTGCGAATTTGGTTCCCATGGCTGTTCCGTGCGTCTGGATGAAGAACTTGTTGTCGAAGGTGAAGACGTTGTGATCCAGAATGAAGCGGATGAGTTGCAGAATTGCGTCTGGAGATTGGCAGTTGTCGGTGTTGAGTACTGAGGCTGTTGCAGCAATGCCGTCGTCATGGGAGATGCTGGTGTAGAGTGCCGAGACGTCCATTGTGACGAGGAATGTTCCTGGTTCAACTGGTCCATGGGTGCTGAGTTTCTGCAGGAAGTCCGTCGTGTCGCGACAGAAGCTGGGTGTACCTTGTACGATGGGTTTCAAGATGCCCTCGATGTAGCCAGAGAGGTTCTCACACAGGGTCCCATTGCCTGAAACGATAGGACGGCCTGGTGTGTTGGCCTTGTGTATTTTTGGGAGGCAGTAGAGATCTCCAATGCGGGGAGTACGTGGGATGAGAGCACGTAGGGTCCTCCTCACCGCACAGGACCTTCAACCGACGTTATACACCAGATACATCGATGACATTTTTTTCCTTTGGACCCACGGTGAAGAATCACT
Organism: Scyliorhinus torazame; assembly: GCF_047496885.1. Classification (NCBI taxonomy): domain Eukaryota; kingdom Metazoa; phylum Chordata; class Chondrichthyes; order Carcharhiniformes; family Scyliorhinidae; genus Scyliorhinus; species Scyliorhinus torazame. The sequence goes on from NC_092709.1 coordinate 378,480,007, forward strand.
GAAATGACTACATGATGACATCAATAAGTTCCATCCAACCATCAGACTCACCATGGACTTCTCTCCAGAATCAGTTGCATTCTCGGACACACTCGTCTCCATCAAGGACGGTCACCTCAGCACTTCGCTTTACCGCAAACCCACGGATAACCTCACGATGCTCCACTTCTCCAGCTTCCACCCTAAACACATTAAAGAAGCCATCCCCTCTGGACAAGCGCTCCGTATACACAGGATCTGCTCAGACGAGGAGGAGCGTAACAGACATCTGTAGACCAGACGCTGAAAGATGCCCCCGTACAAATGGGATATGGCGCTTGACTCGTCTCGATCGACAGTTCCAACGCGCCACAGCAAAAAACCGCACCGACCTCCTCAGAAGACAAACACGGGACACAACCGACAGACACGTCGTCCAGTACTTTCCCGGAGCGGAGAAACTATGACATCTTCTTCGCAGCCTTCAACACGTCATTGAAGAGGACGGACATCTTGCCAAGGTCATCCCGCCCCCCCACTAATTCGAAACAAACCTGTGGACTTTAACTTGTTGTAAGACTTCTTACTTGGTTATAGAAGACAGAGAGTAACGGTGGAAGGGTGTTTTTCAGAATGGAGATCTATAGCTAGTGGTGTTCCACAGGGATCAGTGCTGGGACCTCTGTTGTTTGTAGTGTATAGAAATGGTTTTGAGGGTGTTGGCTATGAGGAGAGGTTAAATAAACTAGGACTGTTTCGAAGGCTGAGGGGAGACCTGATAGAGGTCAACAAAATTCTGAGAGGCACAGACAGGGGGGATAGTCAGAGGCTATTTCCAAGGGTGGAAATGTCAGTTACAAGGGGGCACAGGGTCAGGGTGAGAGGGGGGAGTTTAAGGGAGATGTGCGGGGTAAGTTTTCCACACAGAGAGGGGTGGGTGTCTGGAACAGAGGATGTGGCAGAAGCAGCACATTAGCGACATTTCAGAGGCAGCGGGATGGATACGTGAATAGGGAGGAAACAGAGGGATCGGACCGAGTGAGGGCAGAAGGTTTTTTTAGTTCGGGCATCATGATGGGCACAGGATTGGAGGGCCGAAGGGCATGTACTTTCCTTTGTTCTACTTTGGTTCTGCTCCATGGGCAGCACAGTCACAGCGCCAGGGTCCCAGGTTCGATTCCCGGCTTGGGTCACTGTCTGTGCGGAGTCTGCACGTCCTCCCCGTGTCTGCGTGGGTTTCCTCCGGGTGCTCCGGTTTCCTCCCACAGGTCCCGAAAGACGTGCTTTTCGGTGACATTCTGAATTCTCCCTCCATGTACCCGAACAGGCGACGGAATGTGGCGACTAGGGGCTTTTCACAGTAACTTCACTGCAGTGTTAATGTCAGCCTCCTGAGAATAGAATTTACAGAGCAGAATGAGGCCATTCGGCCCATCGAGTCTGCACCGGCCCTTGGAAAGTGCACCCTACCTAAACCCTCACTTCCACCCGATCCCCATAACCCAATAACCCCCACCTACCCTTTTTGGACACTAAGGGCAATTTATCATGGCCAATCCACCTAACCTGCACATCTTTGGACTGTGGGAGGAAACCGGAGCACCCGGAGGAAACCCACGCAGACACGGGGAGGACGTGCAGACTCCGCACAGACAGTGACCCAAGCCGGGAATCGAACCTGGGACCCTGGAGCTGCGAAGCAACAGTGCTAACCACCGTGCTACCGTGCTGCCCTAGTGCCACTTGTGACACTAATAAAGATTATTAAAGATTAAGAATCTTTGTAACTCTCTTCCCCAGATTGCAATGGGGGAACAGAGTCAATGAATATACTGAAGACAGGTAAACAAATTCTTGACTAACAAATGAATAAAACCTTGTTGGGGGTAGGCTGACTGTGATGTGAGGTTACAATCCGATCACTCATCATGTTATTGAATCTTGGAGCAGGCTAGAGGGACTGAATAGCCTCCTCCTACTGTTAATCGGTAAGTTTGTGATATTTTATTCAGAAAGTGCCCTTTGCTCCATGTTTTGCAGGACACTGATTTCCAGAAGAAAATTGACCATGAAGTCCGGATGCGTGAGGGGGCCTGTAAACTCCTAGCAGCCTGTACACAGAGGCAGCAAGCACTGGAGGCAGCCAAGAGCCTTCTGACCTGCAACAACCGCATCATGGCCTACATGTCAACGGTCCAAAGAATGAAAGAAGCTCAGCTGATGCAGCGGAAGGTCAGGCGGTGAGTAACTGACTTACACCCAAAGATGTGGGGATTTGAGAAGTGAGTTCCCAGAGATACCTCCTCCTGGATTGGCGGGTGAAGGAGGGAGTTTGTACAAAGTTTTCTTAAACATGAGTGAAGAGAGCAGACCTGCTTGGAGACTTGCACACTTGTCCCAGTCACGCACTTGTTCCAGTCGCACACTTGTCCCAGTCACACACTTGTCCCAGTCATACACTTGACCGAGTTGCACGCTTGGCCCAGTCTCACACTTGTTCCAGTCGCTCGCTTGTCCCAGTCGCACACTTGTCCCAGTCGCACACTTGTCCCAGTCGCACACTTGTTCCAGTTGCACACTTGCTCCAGTCACACACTTGTCCCAGTCGCACGCTTGTCCCAGTCACACGCATGTCCCAGTCACACACTTGTTCCAGGTGCACACTTGTTACAGTCGCACACTTGTCACAGTCGCTCACTTGTTCTAGTCATATACTTGTTCCAGTAGCACACTTGTCCCAGTCGCACACTTGTCTGTGTTGCAGGCTTGGTCCAGTTTCACACTTGTTCCAGTCGCACATTTGTCTACAGTCACACACTTGTTCCAGTCGCGCATTTGTCCCAGTCGCACACTTGGCTGTGTTGCTCGCTTGTTCCAGTCGCACACTTGTCCCAGTTGCACACTTTTTCCAGTCGCACATTTGCTCCAGTTGCATGCTTGTCCCAGTCACACGCTTGTCCCAGTCACACACGTGTTCCAGTCGCACACTTGTCCCAGTCACACACGTGTCCCAGTCACACACTTGTCCCAGTCACACACTTGTTCCAGTCGCACACTTGTCCCAGTCACACACGTGTTCCAGTCGCACACTTGTCCCAGTCACACACGTGTCCCAGTCACACACTTGTTCCAGTCACACACGTGTTCCAGTCGCACACTTGTCCCAGTCACACACGTGTCCCAGTCACACACTTGTCCCAGTCACACACTTGTTCCAGTCGCACACTTGTTCCAGTCGCACACTTGTTCCAGTCGCACACTTAGACCGTAAGACCATACGACATAGGAGCAGAATTAGGCCACTCGGCCCATCGAGTCTGCTCCGCCATTCAATCATGGCTGATATTTTCTCATCCCCATTCTCCTGCCTTCTCCCCATAACCCCTGACCCCCTTATTAATCAGGAACCTCTCTATCTCCGTCTTAAAGACACTCAGTGAATTGGCCTCCACAACTCTGGCCAGCTCCTCCCTCATGTCTTTGTAGTTACCCTTATTTAATTGAAATATTGATTGCAGCTTCTCCCTCCGCAAAGCCACCCGGAAAGCCCAGAGTGAATATCAAACCAAGCTAGCGTCACAGACAGACTCTCGGCGGTTGTGGTAAGGACTAAACAACATAACGGGCTACAAAGCGAAGCCGAACAGTATCTCTGGCAGCAGCGCACCCCTCCCATGATGAGCTCAATGCGTTCGACCAACAATCCGCTGGCGAGTGCCCCAGCAGCCCATAATTCACCCATACCCACCATCACAGCTTCCGAAGTCAGATCGGCCTTCCTGAAAGTGAACCCTCGGAAGGCGACGGGCCCGGACGGGATCCCTGGTCGTGCACTCAGAGCCTGCCCGGACCAGCTGGCAGAGGTATTCACGGACATCTTTAACCTGTCCCTACTCCACTCCGAGGTCCCCACCTGCTTCAAGAAGACCACCATCATACCGGTACCAAAGAAGAACCAGGCAACGTGCCTCAATGACTACCGTCTGGTGGTCCTGACTTCAGTCGTAACAAAGTGCTTCGAGAGGTTGATCATGAAGCGCATCACCTCCATACTCCCAGAACGCCTTGATCCACTGCAATTCGCATACCGCTGCAACCGGTCCACATCAGACACCATTTCCCTGGCCCTACACTCATCCCTAGAGCATCTCGAAAACAAGGACTCCTACATCAGACTCCTATTTATTGACTACAGGTCCGCCTTCACCACCATAATCCCAGCCAAGCTCATATCAAAGCTCCAAAACCTAGGACTTGGCTCCTCACTCTGCAACTGGATCCTCGATTTTCTGACCAACAGACCACAATCAGTAAGAATGAACAACAACACGTCCTCCACAATAGACCTCAACACCGGCGCCCCGCAAGGCTGCGTACTTAGCCCCCTACTCTACTCCCTGTACACACATGACTGCGTGGCAAAACTTGGTTCCAACTCCATCAACAAGTTTGCTGATGATACGACCATAGTGGGCCGGATCTCGAATAACGATGAGTCCGAATACAGGAGGGAGATAGAGAACGTAGTGGAGTGGTGTAGCGACAACAATCTCTTCCTAATGCCAGCAAAACTAAAGAGCTGGTCATTGACTTCAGGAAGGAAAGTACTGTACACACCCCTGTCAGCATCAACGGGGCCGAGGTGGAGATGGTTAGCAGTTTCAAATTCCTAGGGGTGCACATCTCCAAAAATCTGTCCTGGTCCACCCAGGTCGACGCTACCACCAAGAAAGCACAACAGCGCCTATACTTCCTCAGGAAACTAAGGAAATTCGGCATGTCCACATTAACCCTTACCAACTTTTACAGATGCACCATAGAAAGCATCCTATCGGGCTGCATCACAGCCTGGTATGGCAACTGCTCGGCCCAGGACTGCAAGAAACTTCAGAGAGTCGTGAACACCGCCCAGTCCATCACACGAACCTGCCTCCCATCCATTGACTCCATCTACACCTCCCGCTGCCTGGGGAAAGCGGGCAGTATAATCAAAGATCCCTCCCACCCGGCTTACTCACTCTTCCTGCTTCTTCCATCGGGCAGGAGATACAGTCTGAGTAAGTCTGAGAACACGCACGAACAGACTCAAAAACAGCTTCTTCCCCACTGTCACCAGACTCCTAAATGACCCTCTTACAGACTGACCTCATTAACACTACACCCTGTATGCTTCACCCGATGCCGGTGCTTATGTAGTTACATTGTTTATGTTGTGTTGCCCTATTATGTATTTTCTTTTATTCCCTTTTCTTTTCATGTATTTAATGATCTGTTGAGCTGCTCGCAGAAAAATACTTTTCGTACCTCGGTACATGTGACAATAAACAAATCCAATCCAATCCAATCCTCTCAAACTGCAGGGTGAATTCTATCATATTGTGGTCACTGCTCCCTAAGGGATCCTTCACCTTAAGTTCCCTAATCAAGTCTGCCTCATTACACATCACCAAATCCAGAATTGCCTGTTCCCCAGTAGGCTCTGTCACAAGCTGCTCCAAAAAAACATCTCTTAGACATTCCACAAATTCCTTTTCTTGGGATCCACGACCAACCTGATTTTCCCAGTCCACCTGCATATTGAAGTCCCCCATGATTATTGGAATATTGCCTTTTTTACAGCCTTTTCTATCTCCTGATTTATTTGCTGCCCCACATCCGGACTACTGCTAGGGGGCCTGTACATAACTCCCATCAGGGTCTTTTTACTTTTGCGATTCCTTAACTCTACCCACAGAGATTCTGTGCCTTCTGATCCTATATCGCTCCTTGCTATCGATTTAACTTCATTCCTTACTCACAATGCAACCCCGCCCCCTTTGCCCATCTGCCTTTCCTTTCGATAGGACACATATCCTTGGATATTTAGATGAAAAATGAAAATCGCTTATTGTCACAAGTAGGCTTCAAATGAAGTTACTGTGAAAAGCCCCTAGTCGCCACATTCCGGTGCCTGTTCGGGGAGGCTGGTACGGGTAGATCCCAGCCCTGATCCCCTTGCAGCCAAGTCTCTGTGATGCCAACAACATCGTACCAGCCAATTTCTTGTTGCGTATCCTGCGCGCATTAAGGGACAACACCCTCACTCCGGCAATGGCCACCTCCCTTCTCACACTTCTCACCTTTTTGCACCATACTAGTTTAAATCCTCCCGAGTGAACCTAGCAAACCTCCCGGATATTGGTGCCCCTCCAGTTTAGATGCAGCCCGTCCTCCTTGTACAGGTCACACCTGCCCTGGAAGAAATCCTAATGGTCCAGAAACCTGAAACCCTCCCTCCTACACCAGCTGTTTAGCCACGTGTTTAGCTGCTCTATCTTCCTATTTCTAGCCTCACTGCCACGTGGCACAGGGAGTAATCCTGAGATTACAACCCGAGAGGTCCTGCTTTTTATCTTACTGCCTAACTCCCTGAATTCCTTCTGCAGGTCCTCATCCCCCTTCCTGCCTATGTCGTTAAGGCTGTGGAGGCCAAATCACTGAGTGTCTTTCAGATAGAGATCGATAGGTTCTTGATCAATAAGGGGATCAGGGGTTACATAGAACATAGAACATAGAACAATACAGCGCAGTACAGGCCCTTCGGCCCACGATGTTGCACCGAAACAAAAGCCATCTAACCTACACTATGCCATTATCATCCATATGTTTATCCAATAAACTTTTAAATGCCCTCAATGTTGGCGAGTTCACTACTGTAGCAGGTAGGGCATTCCACGGCCTCACTACTCTTTGCGTAAAGAACCTACCTCTGACCTCTGTCCTATATCTATTACCCCTCAGTTTAAGGCTATGTCCCCTCGTGCCAGCCATATCCATCCGCGGGAGAAGGCTCTCACTGTCCACCCTATCCAACCCCTGATCATTTTGTATGCCTCTATTAAGTCTCCTCTTAACCTTCTTCTCTCCAACGAAAACAACCTCAAGTCCATCAGCCTTTCCTCATAAGATTTTCCCTCCATACCAGGCAACATCCTGGTAAATCTCCTCAACACCCGCTCCAAAGCCTCCATGTCCTTCCTATAATGCGGTGACCAGAACTGTACGCAATACTCCAAATGCGGCCGTACCAGAGTTCTGTACAGCTGCAACATGACCTCCCGACTCCGGAACTCAATCTCTCTACCAATAAAGGCCAACACTCTATAGGCCTTCTTCACAACCCTATCAACCTGGGTGGCAACTTTCAGGGATCTATGTACATGGACACCTAGATCCCTCTGCTCATCCACACTTTCAAGAACTTTACCATTAGCCAAATATTCCGCATTCCTGTTATTCCTTCCAAAGTGAACCTCACACTTCTCTACATTAAACTCCATTTGCCACCTCTCAGCCCAGCTCTGCAGCTTATCTATATCCCTCTGTAACCTGCTACATCCTTCCACACTATCGACAACACCACCGACTTTAGTATCGTCTGCAAATTTACTCACCCACCCTTCTGCGCCTTCCTCTAGGTCATTGATAAAAATGACAAACAGCAACGGCCCCAGAACAGATCCTTGTGGTACTCCACTTGTGACTGTACTCCATTCTGAACATTTCCCATCAACCACCACCCTCTGTCTTCTTTCAGCTAGCCAATTTCTGATCCACATCTCTAAATCACCCTCAATCCCCAGCCTCCGTATTTTTTGCAATAGCCTACCGTGGGGAACCTTATCAAACGCTTTGCTGAAATCCATACACACCACATCAACTGCTCTACCCTCGTCTACCTGTTCAGTCACCTTCTCAAAGAACTCAATAAGGTTTGTGAGGCATGACCTACCCTTCACAAAGCCATGCTGACTATCCCTGATCATATTATTCCTATCTAGATGATTATAAATCTTGTCTCTTATAATCCCCTCCAAGACTTTACCCACTACAGACGTGAGGCTCACCGGTCTATAGTTGCCGGGGTTGTCTCTGCTCCCCTTTTTGAACAAAGGGACCACATTTGCTGTCCTCCAGTCCTCTGGCACTATTCCTGTAGCCAATGATGACATAAAAATCAAAGCCAAAGGTCCAGCAATCTCTTCCCTGGCCTCCCAGAGAATCCTAGGATAAATCCCATCAGGTCCCGGGGACTTATCTATTTTCAGCCTGTCCAGAATTGCCAACACCTCTTCCCTACGTACCTCAATGCCATCTATTCTATTAGCCTGGGGCTCAGCATTCTCCTCCACAACATTATCTTTTTCCTGGGTGAATACTGACGAAAAATATTCATTTAGTATCTCGCCTATCTCTTCAGACTCCACACACAATTTCCCATCCCTGTCCTTGACTGGTCCTACTCTTTCCCTAGTCATTCGCTTATTCCTGACATACCTATAGAAAGCTTTTGGGTTTTGCTTGATCCTTCCTGCCAAATACTTCTCATGTCCCCTCCTTGCTCGTCTTAGCTCTCTCTTTAGATCCTTCCTCGCTACCTTGTAACTATCCATCGCCCCAACCGAAAATTCACACCTCATCTTCACATAGGCCTCCTTCTTCCTCTTAACAAGAGATTCCACTTCCTTGGTAAACCACGGTTCCCTCGCTCGACGCCTTCCTCCCTGTCTGACCGGTACATACTTATCAAGAACACGCAGTAGCTGATCCTTGAACAAGCCCCACTTATCCAGTGTGCCCAACACTTGCAGCCTACTTCTCCACCTTATCCCCCCCAAGTCACGTCTAATGGCATCATAATTGCCCTTCCCCCAGCTATAACTCTTGCCCTCCGGTGTATACTTATCCCTTTCCATCATTAACGTAAACGTCACCGAATTGTGGTCACTGTCCCCAAAGTGCTCTCCTACCTCCAAATCCAACACCTGGCCTGGTTCATTACCCAAAACCAAATCCAACGTGGCCTCGCCTCTTGTTGGCCTGTCAACATATTGTTTCAGGAAACCCTCCTGCACACACTGTACAAAAAACGACCCATCTATTGTACTCGAACTATATCTTTTCCAGTCAATATTTGGAAAGTTAAAGTCTCCCATAATAACTACCCTGTTACTTTCGCTCATATCCAGAATCATCTTCGCCATCCTTTCCTCTACATCCCTAGAACTATTAGGAGGCCTATAAAAAACTCCCAACAGGGTGACCTCTCCTTTCCTGTTTCTAACTTCAGCCAATACTACCTCGGAAGAAGAGTCCCCATCAAGCATCCTCTCCGCCACCGTAATACTGCTCTTGACTAGCAGCGCCACACCTCCCCCTCTTTTGCCTCCTTCTCTGAGCTTACTAAAACACTTAAACCCCGGAACCTGCAACATCCATTCCTGTCCCTGCTCTATCCATGTCTCCAAAATGGCCACAACATCGAAGTCCCAGGTACCAACCCATGCTGCCAGTTCCCCTACCTTGTTTCGTATACTCCTGGCATTGAAGTAGACACTCTTCAAACCACCTACCTGAACACTGGCCCCCTCCTGCGACGTCAAATCTGTGCTCCTGATCTCGATACTCTCATTCTCCCTTACCCTAAAACTACAATCCAGGTTCCCATGCCCCTGCTGCATTAGTTTAAACCCCCCCAAAGAGCACTAACAAATCTCCCCCCCAGGATATTTGTGCCCCTCAGGTTCAGATGTAGACCATCCTGTCTGTAGAGGTCCCACCTTCCCCAGAAAGAGCCCCAGTTATCCAAAAATCGGAATCCCTCCCGCCTGCACCATCCCTGTAGCCACGTGTTTAAATGCTCTCTCTCCCTATTCCTCATCTCACTATCACGTGGCACGGGCAACAACCCAGAGATAACAACTCTGTTTGTTCTAGTTCTGAGCTTCCATCCTAGCTCCCTGAAAGCCTGCCTGACACCCTTGTCCCCTTTCCTACCTATGTCGTTGGTGCCAATGTGGACCACGACTTGGGGCTGCTCCCCCTCCCCCGTAAGGACCTGGAAAACACGATCCGAGACATCACGTACCCTTGCACCTGGAAGGCAACATACCAAACGTGAGTCTCTCACGCTCCCACAAAATCTCCTATCTGTGCCCCTGACTATAGAGTCCCCAATTACTAATGCTCTGCTCCTCTCCCCCCTTCCCTTCTGAGCAACAGGGACAGACTCCGTGCCAGAGGCCCGTACCCCATGTCTTACCCCTGGTAAGTCCCCCCCCCCACAAGTATCCAAAGCGGTATACTTGTTTCTCAGGGGAACGACCGCAGGGGATCCCTGCACTGACTGTTTTTTCCCAGTCCCTCTTACAGTTACCCACCTATCTCCAATCTTTGGTGTAACTAATTCCCTGAAGCTGCTATCTATGACCCCTTCTGCCTCCCGAATGATCCGAAGTTCTTCCAACTCCAGCTCCAGTTCCCTAACTCGGTCTTGGAGGAGCTGGAGATGGCAGCACTTCCTGCAGGTAAAATCAGCAGGGACACTAACTGCATCCCTCACCTCAAACATCCTGCAGGAGGAACATTGTACTCCCTTCCCTGCCATTCCTCTAACTTTCTACCAAGAACTGGCTAACAACTAAATTAAATTTTTATAAAAAATAATAATAATATAATAAAATATGGTACTTACCTCAGACCAATGGGTTTTATTATTAGGTTAGGGTTCTGGGGAGATGGCAGGAGAATGGGGATGAGAAAATATCAGCCATGATTGAATGGCGGAGCAGACTCGATGGGCCGAGTGGCCTAATTCTGCTCCTATGTTTTATGGTCTAATACAGCACAGGAACAGGCCCTTCGGCCCTCCAAGCCTGTACCGGTCATGATACCAACCGTTGCCAAAATCCTCAGCACTTCCTTGTGCCGTATCCCTCTATACCCGTCCTATCCATGTGTTTGTCAAGATGCCTTTTGAACGCCGTTAATGTATCTGCTTCCACAGCCTCCCCTGGCAACGCGTTCCAGGCACTCACCGCCCTCTGTGTAAAAACCTGCCTCACACATCTCCTCTAAACTTTGCCCCATGGATATTAAACCTCCAAGCACTTCATAATGATTGATGTTAAGGCCACCGGACAGCAGTCACTGAGGCACGTTGCCTGGTTCTTTGGTACCGGTATGATGGTGGTCACTTGAAGCAGGTGGGGACCTCGGAGTGGAGTAGGGACAGGTTAAAGATGTCCGTGAATACCTCTGCCAGCTGGTCCGGGCAGGCTCTGAGTGCACGACCAGGGATCCCGTCCGGGCCCATTGCCTTCCGAGGGTTCACTTTCAGGAAGGCCGATCGGACTTTGGAAGCTGTGATGGTGGGTATGGGTGAATTATCGGCTGCTGGGGCACTCGACAGCGGATTGTTGGTTCCCTGCTCGAACCGAGCATAGAATGCATTGAGTTCATCGGGGAGGGGTGCGCTGCTGCCAGAGATACTGTTCAGCTTCGCTTTGTAGCCCGTTATGTTGTTTAGTCCTTGCCACCACCGCCGAGAGTCTGTCTGTGACTCTAGCTTGGTTTGATATTCACTCTGGGCTTTCCGGATGGCTTTGCGGAGGTCGTATCTGGATTTCTTGTATAGGTCAGGGTTGTCTGCCTTGAAGGCCTCAGATCTGTCCTTCAGTAGGGAGTCAATCACTCGATTGAACCGTGGTTTCCGGTTGGGGAATGCACGGACTGCTTTCTTTGGCACGCAGTCGTCCACACATTTGCTGATGAAGTCTGTGACGGTGGTGGCATACTCATTTAAGTTGGCCGCTGAGTTCTTAAATATGGACCAGTCCACTGTCTCTCAGCAGTCACGTAAGAGCTCTTCTGTCTCCTCGGACCAGCACTGCACAACCTTCTGAGCTGGATTCTCCCGCTTGAGTTTCTGCTTGTATGCCGGGAGAAGGAGCACCGTCTTATGGTCTGATTTCCCAAAGTGCGGTCGGGGGATGGAACGGTCGGCGCCCCTGATTTTTGAGTAGCAGTGGCCAAGAGTGATGCTGCCCCTGGTGGGACAGGAGATGTGCTGGTGGAACTTGGGCAGTACACTCTTGAGATTGGCCTTGTTGAAGTCTCCGGCCACGATGAACAAGGCCTCCGGGTGTTCTGTTTCGTAGTTGTTTATTACTGTGTATAGTTCATCCAGCGCCTTCCTCACTTCTGTCTGGGGTGGGATGTAGACCCCTGTGATAATGGCTGAAGTGAACTCACGTGGAAGATAGTATGGGCTGCACTTCACGGTCAGATATTCTAGGTCTGGGGAGCAGTAGGTCGCCAGAGTCGCCACATCCAAGCACCAGGAGGAGTTGATGAGGAGGCAAACCCCTCCACCCTTCGCATTGCCTGATGATGCCGTGCGGTCCGCCCGGTGAATTGAGAAGCCTTCAAGTTGTATGGCACAGTCCGGTGAGGCGGGGGTGAGCCATGTCTCTGTGAAACAGAGCACACAGCAGTCTCTTACTTCCCTCTGAGAGGTAAGTCTGACGTTAAGTTCATCCAGCTTGTTTTCGATCGCTTGGACGTTTGCCAGGAGTCTGCTGGGGAGAGGGGTCTTGAAACCGCGTTGCTTCAGTCTAACCTGCAGACTGCTGCGTTTCGCTCGCTTCCTCGGTCGGAGGCTGCTGCTGGATGATCCTGGGATCCAATGGGAGAAGTCTGACCTTGTGGAAGGTAGGTGGTTGCGTCTGGCGGGGACCAGGGCGCTGGCGGGGACCAGGGCGCTGGCGGGGACCAGGGCGCTGGCCGGGTCCCGGGGGCTGGCGGGGTCCCGGGGGCTGGCGGGGTCCCGGGGGCTGGCGGGGTCCCGGGGGCTGGCGGGGTCCCGGGGGCTGGCGGGGTCCCGGGGGCTGGCGGGGTCCCGGGGGCTGGCGGGGTCCCGGGGGCTGGCGGGGTCCCGGGGGCTGGCGGGGTCCCGGGGGCTGGCGGGGTCCCGGGCGCTGGCGGGGTCCCGGGCGCTGGCGGGGTCCCGGGCGCTGGCGGGGTCCCGGGGGCTGGCGGGGTCCCGGGGGCTGGCGGGGTCCCGGGGGCTGGCGGGGTCCCGGGGGCTGGCCGGGTCCCGGGGGCTGGCGGGGTCCCGGGGGCTGGCGGGGTCCCGGGCGCTGGCGGGGTCCCGGGCGCTGGCGGGGTCCCGGGGGCTGGCGGGGTCCCGGGGGCTGGCGGGGTCCCGGGGGCTGGCCGGGTCCCGGGGGCTGGCCGGGTCCCGGGGGCTGGCGGGGTCCCGGGGGCCGGCGGGGTCCCGGGGGCCGGCGGGGTCCCGGGGGCCGGCGGGGTCCCGGGGGCCGGCCGGGTCCCGGGGGCTGGCCGGGTCCCGGGGGCTGGCGGGGTCCCGGGGGCTGGCGGGGTCCCGGGGGCGTCCCGGGGGCTGGCGGGGTCGAGGGCGCTGGTTGAGGTAGGGGTGTTGCTAGGGCGGCATGTTTGCGATCCGGCTGGGTCCCGGCGTTCTGCGGGTGTTGGAATACCTTGCAGCGCGTTTGGGTCCTCGGGCGGGGACTCCGCTATTTCGGGGGTCCTGGGTGTTGGGCAGGGGCTTCCTGGGGCAGGTTGGGCTGAGTCCCGTGGCCTGTTCCCTCCCTGGGCGCTCCTGGGGTTGGGTCTTTAAGTAGGCCCGGTCGGGCCTCCACGTGGATTTTTCTTTCTTCCATCTCCAGGTCGGTCGGGCCACTGGGCGGGGTCTCTCCGGGTCGCTGGGCGGGGCCTCTCTGGGTCACTGGGTGGGGCCTCTCCGGGTCGCTGGGCGGGGCCTCTCCGGGTCGCTGGGCGGGGCCTCTCCGGGTCGCTGGGCGGGGCCTCTCCGGGTCGGGTCGCTGGGCGGGGCCTCTCCGGGTCGGGTCGCTGGGCGGGGCCTCTCCGGGTCGGGTCGCTGGGCGGGGCCTCTCCGGGTCGGGTCGCTGGACGGGGCCTCTCTGGGTCGGGTCTGGGCGGGGCCTCTCCGGGTCGGGCCTGGGCAGGGCCTCTCCGGGTCGCTGGGCGGGGTCTCCCTGGGATGGGTCGCTGGGCGGGGCCTCTGCGGGTCGGGTCGCTGGGCGGGGCTCTCTGGGTCGGGTCGCTGGGCGGCGCCTCTCCGGGTCGGGTCGCTGGGCGGGGCCGCTCTGGGTCGCTGGACGGGGCCTCTCCGGGTTGCTGGGCGGGGCCTCTCCGGTCTGCTGGGCGGGGCCTCTCCGGTCTGCTGGGCGGGGTCTCTGGGACGGGTCGCTGGGGGGTCCCTCCGGAACGCTGGGCGGGGCCTCTCCAGGTCGTATTGGGCTGGTCTCGTCGTCGGGGGTCGGGTCGGGTGCTCCTGGGACTGGGCCGGGCGATGCGGGGGCTGGCGTCGGTTGTTAGGCCGGGTTGGGAGCTCCGAGGTTCGGGTCGGCTCCAAATCGAGGTCGGGGCTTCACTTCCGGTTTGGGCCCGATCCACTTCCAGGTCGTGGAGGTCAGGTCGGGTCAAAAGGTCTCCACGGGCCTCGGAGGATGTTCAAGCCTGCAAGAAAAGATAAAAGAGAGAGGTTAGTAATAATGTTCGTCTTCAAATTAAATTTTCAAAGATTAGAATGAGTACAAGTGGATCTGTTGGGGCTGTGGTAGTATGTATTGGGGGTCATGTGGGACTGGAAGCCCTAATGTCATTGGCTGACAGATCCCGGGTCCTGGTTGGCCGTTGACCTCTAGCTCCGCCCTGAAGGCGGAGTATAAGAAGCCGGAGTCTTCCCCCGCAGGCCAGTTTACTATCGGGCTGCTGGGGAACAGACACGCTTAATAAAGCCTCATTGACTTCACTCTATTCGTCTCACGGAGTCTTTGTGCGCTACAATTTATTAAGCGTGTCTAAAAAGGACTATGGAGCTCAGGATCATTCCAGAATGCCTGAGGATCAGCCCCCACGCAGTGAATGCAGCAGCAGCCTTCAAACACTGGCAGACTTGCTTCGAGGCCTACCTCAGAACGACCACTGGCCGGGTCACAGACGAACAAAAACTGCAGGTCCTGCACTCGAGGGTGAGCACGGAGATTTTCACCCTCATTGAAGACACCCGCGATTTCCAGACGGCGTTCGCAGCACTGAGAAGTCTCTACGTTCGCCCAGTTAACCAAATCTACGCTCGCTACCAGCTCGCGACAAGACGGCAAGCTCCCGGAGAATCGATGGACGAGTTCTACGCCGCGCTGCTGATTTTGGGACGAGCCTGCAGCTGCCCGTCGGTGAACGCAAACGAACACACGGACATGTTAATGCGCGACGCTTTTGTGGCAGGTATGCAATCCTCCCAAATCCGCCAAAGACGTCTAGAAAAAGAGTCGCTAGGACTCTCAGAGGCACGGGCCCTGGCAGCCTCCCTGGACGTAGCCGCGCGTAATACCCGCGCCTACGGCCCCGACCGCGCGGCAGGCCATTGGGCCCCGTACGTACCCGCCGCGGCAAACCCCCTACCCCCCCCCCGGACACCCCACAGGCTTGCGCGGTCCAAACGCCGAGTCGCACCGGGGGCGCCCGCTGTTATTTCTGCGGCCAGACGAAGCACCCCCGACAACGCTGTCCGGCCCGCGCAGCCATCTGCAAAAGCTGCGGGAAAAAGGGCCACTATGCGGTGGTGTGCCGGTCCCGCGTGGTCGCCGCCGTCCCGGGAGAACAGGGAGCCCTACAGGCAGTCTATGCCTCCCAACCCCCCCAGCACGCCATGTGCGACCCCCAGGCGCCGCCATTTTGGGTCCCGACCACCGCGGCCCCGGGAGAACTGGGAGCCCTGCACGCCGCCTACGCTCCCCAACCCCCCTCCCCGCAGCCCATGTATGACCCGCCGCCGGCGCTCCCGATTTGGGTGCCGGCCAACACTCTCCACGGAGAGGAAGGGGTTATTCGCATCCCGAACGCCACCCTCACCCCCGTCCCGCGCCCCACGCCTGACCCGCCGGCGCCGCCTACCTGGACCCCGACCACCGCTGTCCCCGGCGAGGGAGCTCCGCGCGGCCCTAGCGCCCGCGGCCCTGGCGCTCGCAGTGAAGGAACTCCGCGCGGTCCTAGCGCTCCCCAGACCCCCCAGCACACCATGTGCGACCCGCAGACGCCGCCATTTTGGGTCCCGACCACCACGAGGGGAGGAAGGGCCCCGCCATCTTGGACCGCCCCCGACCTGTACGACGCATGGGGGCGGCCATTTTGTCCACCCCCGCCGCCATCTTGTGACCCCCAGCCACGTGCGATGTATGGGGGCGGCCATTTTGTCCATCCCCGACGCCATCTTGGACGGCAACAACGGACCCCACCCCACTACTACAACCATGGCTCGCTTCGGTTACGCTCGATCAGGCTCGGCCCCGGACACTCCAGACGACGACGACAACGGTCCTAATTAACGGCCACGAGACGCCATGCCTCGTCGACTCCGGGAGCACTGAAAGTTTTATACATCCCGACACGGTAAGACGCTGTTCCTTAACTACCTACCCCAGCGCACAAAAGATTTGCCTAGCTGCAGGATCCCACTCCGTACAGATCCAGGGATTCTGCATAGTTACCCTAACGGTACAGGGGAGGGAATTCAAAAACTACAAACTTAACGTCCTTCCCCAACTCTGTGCCCCCACCTTGCTGGGCTTAGATTTTCAATGTAACCTACATAGCCTTACGTTTAAATTCGGCGGCCCCATACCCCCACTCACTATCTGCGGCCTCGCCACCCTCAAGGTGCAACCCCCGTCCTTGTTTGCGAACCTCATCCCGGATTGCAAACCCGTCGCCACTAGGAGCAGACGGTACAGCGCCCAGGACCGGACCTTCATTCGCTCCGAAGTCCAGCGGCTACAAAGAACAAACAAAGAACAAAGAAATGTACAGCACAGGAACAGGCCCTTCGGCCCTCCAAGCCCGTGCCGACCATACTGCCCGACTAAACTACAATCTTCTACACTTCCTGGGTCCGTATCCTTCTATTCCCATCCTATTCATATATTTGTCAAGATGCCCCTTAAATGTCCCTATCGTCCCTGCCTCCACTACCTCCTCCGGTAGTGAGTTCCAGGCTACTAAAGGAGGGCATAATCCAGGCCAGCAATAGTCCCTGGAGAGCGCAGGTGGTAGTAGTGAAGACAGGGGAGAAACAAAGGATGGTCATTGACTATAGCCAGACCATCAACAGGTACACACAACTAGACGCGTACCCTCTCCCCCGCATATCCGACATGGTCAATCGGATTGCCCAGTATAAAGTCTTCTCCACCGTGGACCTCAAGTCCGCCTACCATCAGCTCCCCATCCGCCCAAGTGACCGCAAATACACAGCCTTCGAGGCAGACGGGCGATTATACCATTTCCTACGGGTCCCTTTTGGCGTCACAAACGGGGTCTCGGTCTTCCAACGGGAGATGGACCGAATGGTTGATCAACATGGGTTACGGGCCACGTTCCCGTATCTCGACAATGTAACCATCTGCGGCCACGATCAGCAGGACCACGACGCCAACCTCCAAAAATTCCTCCAGACCGCCAAAGCCTTGAACCTCACGTACAACGAGGACAAGTGCGTTTTTAGCACCGATCGGCTAGCCATTCTGGGCTACATAGTGCGCAATGGGATAATAGGCCCCGACCCCGAACGTATGCGCGCACTCATGGAATTTCCCCTCCCGCACTGCCCAAAAGCCCTGAAACGCTGCCTGGGGTTCTTTTCGTACTACGGCCAGTGGGTCCCCCAGTACGCAGACAAGGCCCGCCCCCTAATACAGACCACGACTTTCCCGCTGTCGACAGAAGCTTGCCAGGCCTTCAGCCGCATCAAAGCGGACATCGCAAAGGCCACGATGCGCGCCATCGACGAGTCCCTCCCCTTCCAGGTCAAGAACGACGCCTCCGACGTAGCTCTAGCGGCCACCCTTAACCAAGCGGGCAGACCCGTGGCCTTTTTCTCCCGGACCCTCCACGCCTCAGAAATCCGCCACTCCTCAGTGGAAAAGGAAGCCCAAGCCATAGTGGAGGCTGTGCGACATTGGAGGCATTACCTGGCCGGCAGGAGATTCACTCTCCTCACTGACCAACGGTCGGTAGCCTTCATGTTCGATAATGCACAGCGGGGCAAGATTAAAAATGACAAGATCTTAAGGTGGAGGATCGAGCTCTCCACCTTCAACTATGAGATCTTGTACCGGCCCGGAAAGCTGAACGAGCCGTCCGATGCCCTATCCCGCGGCACATGTGCCAACGCACAAATTGACCGCCTCCAAGCCCTCCACGAGGACCTCTGCCACCCGGGGGTCACTCGGTTTTACCACTTCATCAAGTCCCGCAATCTCCCATACTCTTTAGAGGAGGTCCGTACAGTCACAAGGGACTGCCACATCTGCGCAGAATGCAAACCGCATTTTTTCAGGCCAGATGGAGCGCACCTGATTAAGGCTTCCCGCCCCTTTGAACGCCTCAGTCTCGATTTCAAAGGGCCCCTCCCCTCCACCGACCGCAACGCGTATTTCCTTAATGTAGTGGACGAATACTCCCGCTTCCCTTTTGCCATTCCCTGCTCCGACATGACCGCGGCCACAGTCATTAAAGCCCTGAACAGCATCTTCACACTGTTCGGTTACCCCGCATACGTCCACAGCGACAGGGGGTCCTCTTTCATGAGTGACGAGCTGCGCCAGTTCCTGCTCAGCAAGGGCATAGCCTCAAGCAGGACGACCAGCTACAACCCCCGGGGGAACGGGCAAGTAGAAAGGGAGAACGGCACGGTCTGGAAGGCCGTCCTACTGGCCCTACGGTCCAGGGACCTCCCAGTTTCACGGTGGCAGGAGGTCCTCCCGGACGCTCTCCATTCCATCCGGTCGTTATTATGTACAAGCACTAATCAAACGCCTCACGAGCGTCTCCTGGTCTTCCCTAGGAGGTCCTCCTCTGGAACGTCGCTGCCGACCTGGCTGGCGGCCCCAGGACCCATCCTGCTCCGAAAGCACGTGCGGGCACATAAGGCGGACCCGTTGGTCGAAAGGGTTCACCTCCTCCACGCAAACCCCCAGTACGCCTACGTGGAGTACCCCGACGGCCGAAAGGACACGGTCTCCCTGCGGGATCTGGCGCCCGCCGGCACCACGCACACCCCCCCGACACCAGCAACCCAACCCCCCCCTTCCTGCCACCGCCGCACCCCGCGACCGCCCCCTTCCCAGGAGGATCAGTCCCCCTCCCCTTTGCACCGACAGCTGAAACCGTGCGGCTCCCGGAGGCGACAACGCTGGTACAAGCACCACCACCACCGCCGGGGCCGAGGCGATCGACACGGACGACCAGACCGCCCGACCGACTCGTGGCGTCGATGTAAAACAAAGATGGACTGTCCAATGAACATTTTGTTTTTCCTATATCCTCTGTAAATAGTTGTAACAGGACGATACTGTCCAATACTGTACTACCATGTAACTGTTCTATCCTCCCAGGACCAGCCCTGTAAACCCTTACCACCATACGAAGCATCACCCCGCCGGGTTCATTTTTGACAAGGGGTGAATGTGGTAGTATGTATTGGGGGTCATGTGGGACTGGAAGCTCTAATGTCATTGGCTGACAGATCCCGTGTCCTGGTTGGCCGTTGACCTCATACTCCGCCCTGAAGGCGAAGTATAAGAAGCCGGTGCCTTCCCCCGCAGGCCAGTTTACTATCGGGCTGCTGGGGAACAGACACGCTTAATAAAGCCTCATCGACTTCACTCTATTCGTCTCACGGAGTCTTTGTGCGCTACAGGGGTGAGCTCGCAGAGAGTCTCCTCGCTCCGGCGCCATCTTCTATAACCAGACACGGGGACGATGTGCAGACTCCGCACAGACAGTGACCCAAGTCGGAATCGAACCTGGGACCCTGGAGCTGTGAAGCAATTGTGCTAACCACTGTGCTGCCATGCTGCCCAGGGAAAACATTGCCAGCCGATCCAGTCTCTCTCGATATTGAACCGCTCCAGCCCAGGCACCATCCTGCTGAATCTCCTCTGCACCGTCTCCAGGGCAATCACTTCCTATAGTGTGGTGACCTGGACACAGTGCTCCAGCTGGGGCCGACCCAGCGTTTTGGACAGTTCCAGTATAACCTCCGCTCTTATAGTCACTGCCTCAGAATCACACAGGACTTCAGAGATCTGTGAACCTGCACACCCCGATTCGTCTGATCCTGAATACTGCTGAGGGTCCGACCACTCATTGCGTATTCCCTTGTCTTGATGGACATGGTGCCGTTGGGAAATGAGCAAATGACACTAACCATGTTTGCTGGCTTCTCCTGTGTGGTAAAGCCTCAGATACTTCCCACCAGTTCAGTTACTCAAAGGTTTCCCGGGGTGTCTTTATTAATAAAGCAACAAACCACAAACACAAATTCAACTTCAACAATATTTATTTAACACAATTAACCCATGAATTACCCACAAATTAAACTCGAGGTTCCGAAGATCGGTGTATACGACCCGCAAAGCCGGCTTGGTCGCTGCTATACACTGACCATCTTCACTAAGGTGGTTCTCACTGGCCTGTCCTCCCCTTCCCGTTACTCCCCTTCCCTGTCCTCCCCATCCCTATCCCGCCCCGTTCCTCCCCATCCCGCCCCGTCCCTCCCCTTTCCCATCCCTCCCCGGTCCCTTCCTGCCCCTTCCCGCTTCGTCCCTTCCCTTCCCTCCCCTTTCCCTTCATTTTCCGTCCCTTCCCGCCCTTTCCTGCCCCGCCCCATCCCTCCCCGTCCCTTCCCGCCCCTTCCCGCTCCGTCCCTTCCCTTCCCTCCCCTGTGGTAAAGCAAAAAGTGCAGAGGATACCGGCAGTCTGCAGAAGGATTTGGATAGGTTAGGCGAATGGGCTCGGGTCTGGCAGATGGAATTCAATGTTGCCAAGTGTGAGGCTATCCATTTTGGGA
This sequence comes from Scyliorhinus torazame, assembly GCF_047496885.1. NCBI lineage: Eukaryota > Metazoa > Chordata > Chondrichthyes > Carcharhiniformes > Scyliorhinidae > Scyliorhinus > Scyliorhinus torazame. The sequence goes on from NC_092709.1 coordinate 378,500,702, forward strand.
GGAATAACAGCAGAATGGATTATTATTTAAACGGTAAGATGTTAAAACATGCTGCTGTGCAGAGGGACCTGGGTGTGCTGGTGCACGAGTCGCAAAACGTTGGTGTGCAGGTGCAACAGGTGATTAAGAAGGCTAATCGAGTTTTGTCTTTCGTTGCTAGAGGGATGGAATTTAAGACTAGTGAGGTTATGCTGCAATTGTATAAGGTGTTAGTGAGGCCACATCTGGAGTATTGTGTTCAGTTTTGGTCTCTTTACCTGAGAAAGGACATATTGGCACTGGAGGGAGTGCAGAGGAGATTCACTAGGTTGATCCCAGAGTTGAGGGGATTAGATTATGACGAGAGGTTGAGTAGACTGGGACTGTACTCATTGGAGTTTAGAAGGATGCGGGGGGATCTTATGGAGACATATAAAATAAGAAGGGAATAGATAGGATAGATGCGGGCAGGTTGTTTCCACTGGTCGGGGAAAGCAGAACTAGGGGGCATAGCCTCAAAATAAGGGGAGGTAGATTTTGGACGGAGTTTAGGAGGAACTTCTTCACCCAAAGGGTTGTGAATCTATGGAATTCCTTGCCCAGTGAAGCAGTTGAGGCTCCTTCTTTAAACGTTTTTAAGAAAAAGATAGATACCTTTCTAAAGAATAAAGGGATTCGGGGATATGGTGTACGGGCCGGAGAGTGGAGCTGAGTCCACAAAGATCAGCCATGATCTCATTGAATGGCGGAGCAGGTTCGAGGGGCCAGATGGCCAACTCCTGTTCCTACTTCTTATGTTCTTCCCGCCCCGCCCCGCTCCGTCCCTTCCCTTCCCTCCCCTTTCCCTTCCCTTCCCGCTCCTTCCCGCTCCTTCCCTTCCCTCCCCATCCGGGCTTCCAACAGTAGGCCAGTGCATATTGATCGGATCGATCATCTCTTGCTGGCCTATAGACAGGGCAGCTCCCGACACGTCCAGCAGCCTGCCTGACCTCGAGTGAATTGCACCACGGCCAGGTGGATTTCCCGTGGGGCTGGAGTGACTGTGGGTTATTTTAAATTGCCCAATTCTTTCATTTAAAATGGCCAATTTTATTTGGCCCTGGTGGGTCACCTCACCTGTGTTTACACACCTGGGGCGGGATTCTCCGACCCCCCGCCGGGTAGGGGAGAATCCCGTTCCTGATATCAGAAAGCTCGGTCAGATCACTGACCACTGCATAAAGATTCTTATTCTGTTTGGGAATCTGGGAAGCTGTCCCCTGCCACTCTGCGAGAGCACAGAGTCAACCAGGCGGGTGACAGCCTGAGAAACAAAAGCCCTTCCCGCTATTGAAAGGAATCATACTTCTCCACAATTGTCCCGATGGACTTGCTCCATTTGTCCAGATGTATTACGGAGACATCCCTAATGTTCATCACCTGGTTCTCGAGGAGGCAGAATATCCAGCAGCTCCCGAACCTTCAGGCAAGATTCAGCTGGGAATCTCCGTCAGCGGGATCCTCCGCTTCCCCGCCACGCCCACAGGCCGCAGGTTATCCCGGGATAACCCCATCGGCCAGCTGCCGGTTCCAAGGATCCTGCTGCTAGCAGGGAAAAGGGCGGCACCGGAAATCAGGGCTGGCGGGAAGGAATATCCTGGGAAATCAGGGCTGGCGGGATGGGGAATGCCGGGAAATCTTGATTGGCGGGATGGGGATTCCCAGGAAATCAAGTCTGGCGGGAAGGAGGATTTTGGGAAATCAGGGCTGGTGGGATGGGGAATGCTGGGAAATCAGGGCTAGCGGGAAGGAGGATCCCGGGAAATCTGGGCTGGCGGGAAGGAGGATCCCGGGAAATCAGGGCTGGCGGGATGGGGTATCCCGGGAAAGCAGGGCTGGCGGGATGGGGAATCCCGGGAAAGCAGGGCTGGCGGGATGGGGAATCCCGGGAAAGCAGGGCTGGCGGGATGGGGAATCCCGGGAAAGCAGGGCTGGCGGGATGGGGAATCCTGGGAAAGCAGGGCTGGTGGGATGGGGAATCCTGGGAAAGCAGGGCTGACGGGATGGGGAATCTCGGGAAAGCAGGGCTGGCGGGATGGGGAATCCCGGGAAAGCAGGGCTGGCGGGATGGGGAATCCCGGGAAAGCAGGGCTGGCGGGATGGGGAATCCCGGGAAAGCAGGGCTGGCGGGATGGGGAATCCCGGGAAAGCAGGGCTGGCGGGATGGGGAATCCCGGGAAAGGAGGGCTGGCGGGATGGGGAATCCTGGGAAAGCAGGGCTGGCGGGATGGGGAATCCCGGGAAAGCAGGGCTGGCGGGATGGGGAATCCCGGGAAAGCAGGGCTGACGGGATGGGGAATCTCGGGAAAGCAGGGCTGGCGGGATGGGGAATCCCGGGAAAGCAGGGCTGGCGGGATGGGGAATCCCGGGAAAGCAGGGCTGTTGGGATGGGGAATCCCGGGAAAGCAGGGCTGGCGGGATGGGGAATCCCGGGAAAGCAGGGCTGGCGGGATGGGGAATCCCGGGAAAGCAGGGCTGGCGGGATGGGGAATCCCGGGAAAGCAGGGCTGGCGGGATGGGGAATCCCGGGAAAGCAGGGCTGGCGGGATGGGGAATCCCGGGAAAGCAGGGCTGGCGGGATGGGGAATCCCGGGAAAGCAGGGCTGGCGGGATGGGGAATCCCGGGAAAGCAGGGCTGGCGGGATGGGGAATCTCGGGAAAGCAGGGCTGGCGGGATGGGGAATCTCGGGAAAGCAGGGCTGGCGGGATGGGTAATCCCGGGAAAGCAGGGCTGGCGGGATGGGGAATCCCGGGAAAGCAGGGCTGGTGGGATGGGGAATCCCGGGAAAGCAGGGCTGGCGGGATGGGGAATCCCGGGAAAGCAGGGCTGGTGGGATGGGGAATCCTGGGAAAGCAGGGCTGGCGGGATGGGTAATCCCGGGAAAGCAGGGCTGGTGGGATGGGGAATCCCGGGAAAACAGGGCTGGTGGGATGGGGAATCTCGGGAAAGCAGGGCTGGTGGGATGGGGAATCCCGCCCCAGCTCTCCCGGAGTGTGGTGTTGTGAAGTTACTCGATCACATCGATCACAGCATCGCCCTCCCTGTATTGTTGCTGGGGTACAGGCAGAGAATTGTACAACAACAACTGTCCAAAGTGACTTTCATAGCGCCTGGCAGAACCACAACCTCTACCACCCAACCAGCACGTCTCCCTCCAAATCACACACCAGCCGAATTTGGCAATACTTTGCTATTCCTGCTGTAACTGGCCGAATTTCCTGAGATTCTCGACCCTACCAATCGGATTGGGGCCCCGTCTCCATTGGGCTGGGAGGAGGAGGGAAGGGCGTTGATCACCCATGGCCCAAGATAAATGATTTGAAAACTGTATCACTTAATTTGAAGCTGGTTTTGCCGATCTCTGAAGTGGTTTGACGGTTTCTCCACAGATCCTCCGATGCAGGCCTGCTGAAAGATCGCTCACCGTGCAAGGGAAAGGTTGCCATATCTGGTAAGAACAAACAAAGAACAAAGAAAATTACAGCACAGGAACAGGCCCTTCGGCCCTCCCAGCCTGCGCCGATCCAGATCCTTTATCTAAACCTGTCACCTATTTTCCAAGGATCTACTTCCCTCTGTTCCGCGCCCGTTCATATATCTGTCTAGATACATCTTAAATGATGCTATTGTGCCCGCCTCTACCACCTCCGCTGGCAAAGCGTTCCAGGCACCCACCACCCTCTGCGTAAAAAACTTTCCACGCACATCTCCCTTAAACTTTCCCCCTCTCACCTTGAAATCATGGGCCCTTGTAATTGACACCCCCACTCTTGGAAAAAGCTTGTTGCTATCCACCCTGTCCATACCTGTCGATTTCCCGCCGAAATTGTCGATTTCAGCGGGAGAACAGCTGGTGAGTCAGTTTCAGCGGGAGCATTGCGGAAGTGGCTGCTGGGAGGTAAGTCAACCTTTAAAAGCACTTGTCTTTGCAGGGGCAGGCCAGTCGATTTCGGCGGGAGTGGAGCTGGCTGGTTAGTCAATTTCAGCAGGAGCTGAGAATTTTTCTTTTTTATAAATTAGTTTTTTAGGCGGGATCAGGAAGTCGACCCGCGGACGTCTGGGAAGACCCTCACCAATAAATTCTGGTGGAGAGGAAACCCGAGACACTACACGTGTAGTGTCTCCCACCCGCCCTCCTCCTCTAACCTAATAATAAAACCCATTGGTCTGAGGTAAGTACCATATTTTATTATATTATTATTATTTTTTATAAAAATTTAATTTAGTTGTTAGCCAGATCTTGGTAGAAAGTAAGAGGAATGGCAGGGAAGGGAGTGCAATGTTCCTCCTGCAGGATGTTTGAGGTGAGGGATGCAGTTAGTGTCCCTGCTGATTTTACCTGCAGGAAGTGCTGCCATCTCCAGCTCCTCCAAGACCGAGTTAGGGAACTGGAGCTGGAGTTGGAAGAACTTCGGATCATTCGGGAGGCAGAAGGGGTCATAGATAGCAGCTTCAGGGAATTAGTTACACCAAAGATTGGAGATAGGTGGGTAACTGTAAGAGGGACTGGGAAAAAGCAGTCAGTGCAGGGATCCCCTGCGGTCGTTCCCCTGAGAAACAAGTATACCGCTTTGGATACTTGTGGGGGGGGGGACTTACCAGAGGTAAGCCATGGGGTACGGGCCTCTGGCACGGAGTCTGTCCCTGTTGCTCAGAAGGGAAGGGGGGAGAGGAGCAGAGCATTAGTAATTGGGGACTCTATAGTCAGGGGCACAGATAGGAGATTTTGTGGGAGCGTGAGAGACTCACGTTTGGTATGTTGCCTCCCAGGTGCAAGGGTACGTGATGTCTCGGATCATGTTTTCCAGGTCCTTAGGGGGGAGGGAGAGCAGCCCCAAGTCGTGGTCCACATTGGCACTAACGACATAGGTAGGAAAGGGGACAAGGATGTCAGGCAGGCATTCAGGGAGCTAGGATGGAAGCTCAGAACTAGAACAAACAGAGTTGTTATCTCTGGGTTGTTGCCCGTGCCACGTGATAGTGAGATGAGGAATAGGGAGAGAGAGCATTTAAACACGTGGCTACAGGGATGGTGCAGGCGGGAGGGATTCAGATTTCTGGATAACTGGGGCTCTTTCTGGGGAAGGTGGGACCTCTACAGACAGGATGGTCTACATCTGAACCTAAGGGGCACAAATATCCTGGGGGGGAGATTTGTTAGTGCTCTTTGGGGGGGTTTAAACTAATGCAGCAGGGGCATGGGAACCTGGATTGTAGTTTTAGGGTAAGGGAGAATGAGAGTATAGAGGTCAGGAGCACAGATTTGACGTCGCAGGAGGGGGCCAGTGTTCAGGTAGGTGGTTTGAAGTGTGTCTACTTCAATGCCAGGAGTATACGAAACAAGGTAGGGGAACTGGCAGCATGGGTTGGTACCTGGGACTTCGATGTTGTGGCCATTTCGGAGACATGGATAGAGCAGGGACAGGAATGGATGTTGCAGGTTCCGGGGTTTAGGTGTTTTAGTAAGCTCAGAGAAGGAGGCAAAAGAGGGGGAGGTGTGGCGCTGCTAGTCAAGAGCAGTATTACGGTGGCGGAGAGGATGCTAGATGGGGACTCTTCTTCCGAGGTAGTATGGGCTGAAGTTAGAAACAGGAAAGGAGAGGTCACCCTGTTGGGAGTTTTTTATAGGCCTCCTAATAGTTCTAGGGATGTAGAGGAAAGGATGGCGAAGATGATTCTGGATAAGAGCGAAAGTAACAGGGTAGTTATTATGGGAGACTTTAACTTTCCAAATATTGACTGGAAAAAATATAGTTCGAGTACAATAGATGGGTCGTTTTTTGTACAGTGTGTGCAGGAGGGTTTCCTGACACAATATGTTGACAGGCCAACAAGAGGCGAGGCTACGTTGGATTTGGTTTTGGGTAATGAACCAGGCCAGGTGTTGGATTTGGAGGTAGGAGAGCACTTTGGGGACAGTGACCACAATTCGGTGACGTTTACGTTAATGATGGAAAGGGATAAGTATACACCGCAGGGCAAGAGTTATAGCTGGGGGAAGGGCAATTATGATGCCATGAGACGTGACTTGGGGGGGATAAGGTGGAGAAGTAGGCTGCAAGTGTTGGGCACACTGGATAAGTGGGGCTTGTTCAAGGATCAGCTACTGCGTGTTCTTGATAAGTATGTACCGGTCAGACAGGGAGGAAGGCGTCGAGCGAGGGAACCGTGGTTTACCAAGGAAGTGGAATCTCTTGTTAAGAGGAAGAAGGAGGCCTATGTGAAGATGAGGTGTGAAGTTTCAGTTGGGGCGATGGATAGTTACAAGGTAGCGAGGAAGGATCTAAAGAGAGAGCTAAGACGAGCAAGGAGGGGACATGAGAAGTATTTGGCAGGAAGGATCAAGGAAAACCCAAAAGCTTTCTATAGGTATGTCAGGAATAAGCGAATGACGAGGGAAAGAGTAGGACCAGTCAAGGACAGGGATGGGAAATTGTGTGTGGAGTCTGAAGAGATAGGCGAGATACTAAATGAATATTTTTCGTCAGTATTCACTCAGGAAAAAGATAATGTTGTGGAGGAGAATGCTGAGACCCAGGCTAATAGAATAGATGGCATTGAGGTACGTAGGGAAGAGGTGTTGGCAATTCTGGACAGGCTGAAAATAGATAAGTCCCCGGGACCTGATGGGATTTATCCTAGGATTCTCTGGGAGGCCAGGGAAGAGATTGCTGGACCTTTGGCTTTGATTTTTATGTCATCATTGGCTACAGGAATAGTGCCAGAGGACTGGAGGACAGCAAATGTGGTCCCTTTGTTCAAAAAGGGGAGCAGAGACAACCCCGGCAACTATAGACCGGTGAGCCTCACGTCTGTAGTGGGTAAAGTCTTGGAGGGGATTATAAGAGACAAGATTTATAATCATCTAGATAGGAATAATATGATCAGGGATAGTCAGCATGGCTTTGTGAAGGGTAGGTCATGCCTCACAAACCTTATTGAGTTCTTTGAGAAGGTGACTGAACAGGTAGACGAGGGTAGAGCAGTTGATGTGGTGTATATGGATTTCAGCAAAGCATTTGATAAGGTTCCCCACGGTAGGCTATTGCAAAAAATACGGAGGCTGGGGATTGAGGGTGATTTAGAGATGTGGATCAGAAATTGGCTAGCTGAAAGAAGACAGAGGGTGGTGGTTGATGGGAAATGTTCAGAATGGAGTACAGTCACAAGTGGAGTACCACAAGGATCTGTTCTGGGGCCGTTGCTGTTTGTCATTTTTATCAATGACCTAGAGGAAGGCGCAGAAGGGTGGGTGAGTAAATTTGCAGACGATACTAAAGTCGGTGGTGTTGTCGATAGTGTGGAAGGATGTAGCAGGTTACAGAGGGATATAGATAAGCTGCAGAGCTGGGCTGAGAGGTGGCAAATGGAGTTTAATGTAGAGAAGTGTGAGGTGATTCACTTTGGAAGGAATAACAGGAATGCGGAATATTTGGCTAATGGTAAAGTTCTTGAAAGTGTGGATGAGCAGAGGGATCTAGGTGTCCATGTACATAGATCCCTGAAAGTTGCCACCCAGGTTGATAGGGTTGTGAAGAAGACCTATGGAGTGTTGGCCTTTATTGGTAGAGGGATTGAGTTCCGGAGTCGGGAGGTCATGTTGCAGCTGTACAGAACTCTGGTACGGCCGCATTTGGAGTATTGCGTACAGTTCTGGTCACCGCATTATAGGAAGGACGTGGAGGCTTTGGAGCGGGTGCAGAGGAGATTTACCAGGATGTTGCCTGGTATGGAGGGAAAATCTTATGAGGAAAGGCTGATGGACTTGAGGTTGTTTTCGTTGGAGAGAAGAAGGTTAAGAGGAGACTTAATAGAGGCATACAAGATGATCAGAGGATTGGATAGGGTGGACAGTGAGAGCCTTCCTTCTCGGCTCGTGATGTCTAGCACGAGGGGACATAACTTTAAACTGAGGGGTAATAGATATAGGACAGAGGTCAGAGGTAGGTTCTTTACGCAAAGAGTAGTGAGGCCGTGGAATGCCCTACCTGCTACAGTAGTGAACTCGCCAACATTGAGGGCATTTAAAAGTTTATTGGATAAACATATGGATGATAATGGCATAGTATAGGTTAGATGGCTTTTGTTTCGGTGCAACATCGTGGGCCGAAGGGCCTGTACTGCGCTGTATTGTTCTATGTTCTATGTTCTACCTCTCAGAATGTTGCAGACCTCAATCAGGTCCCCCCTCAACCTCCACCTTTCCAACGAAAACAATCCTAATCTACTCAACCTTTCTTCATAGCTAGCACCCTCCATACCAGGCAACATCCTGGTGAACCTCCTCTGCACCCTCTCTAAAGCATCCACATCCTTCTGGTAATGTGGCGACCAGAACTGCACGCAGTATTCCAAATGTGGCCTAACCAAAGTCTTATACAACTGTAACATGACCTGCCGACTCTTGTACTCAATACCCCGTCCGATGAAGGCAAGCATGCTGTATGCCTTCTTGACCACTCTATCGACCTGCGTTGCCACCTTCAGGATACAATGGACCTAAACTCCCAGATCTCTCTGTACATCAATTTTCCCCAGGACTCTTCCATTGACCGTATAGTCCGCTCTCAATAGATTATCATAGAATTTACAGTGCAGAAGGAGGCCATTCGGCCCATCGAGTCTGCACCGGCTCTTGGAAAGAGCACCCTACCCAACATAAAACAGAGAACATAGAACATTACAGCGCAGTACAGGCCCTTCAGCCCTCGATGTTGCGCCGACCTGTGAAACCACTCTAAAGCCCATTTACACTATTCCCTTATCGTCCATATGTCTATCCAATGACCATTTGAATACCCTTAGTGTTGGCGAGTCCACTACTGTTGCAGGCAGGGCATTCCACGCCCTTACTACTCTCTGAGTAAAGAACCTACCTCTGACATCTGTCCTATATCTATCTCCCCTCAATTTAAAGCTATGTCCCCTCGTGCTAGACATCACCATCCGAGGAAAAAGGCTCTCACTGTCCACCCTGTCCAATCCTCTGATCATCTTGTATGCCTCGATTAAGTCACCTCTTAACCTTCTTCTCTCTAAAGAAAACAGCCTCAAGTCCCTCAGCCTTTCCTCATAAGATCTTCCCTACATACCAGGCAACATTCTGATAAATCTTCTCTGCACCCTTTCCAATGCTTCCACATCCCGTAACAGCCTCCCCGAACAGGCTCCGGAATGTGGCGACTAGGGGCTTTTCACAGTAACTTCATTTGAAGCCTACTTGTGACAAGCGATTTTCATTTTTCATTTCATTTCATCGTTCCTATAATGCGGTGGCCAGAATTGCACACAATACTCCAAATGCGGCTGCACCAGGGTTTTGTACAGCTGCAACATGACCTCATGGCTCCGAAACTCAATCCCTCTACCAATAAAAGCTAACACACCGTACGCCTTCTTAACAACCCTCTCAATCTGAGTGGCAACTTTCAGGGATCTATGTACATGGACACCGAGATCTCTCTGCTCATCCACACTGCCAAGAATCTTACCATTAGCCCAGCACTCTGTCTTCCTGTTATTCCTTCCAAAATGAATCACCTCACACTTTTCTGCATTAAACTCCATTTGCCACCTCTCAGCCCAGCGCTGCAGCTTATCTATGTCCCTCTGTAACTTGTAACATCCTTCCGCACTGTCCACAACTCCACCGACTTTAGTGTCATCTGCAAATTTACTCACCCATCCTTCTACGCCCTCCTCCAGGTCATTTATAAAAATGACAAACAGCAGTGGCCCCAAAACAGATCCTTGTGGTACACCACTAGTAACTGGACTCCAGTCTGAACACTTCCCATCAACCACCACCCTTTGTCTTCTTCCAGCTAGCCAATTTCTGATCCAAACTGCTAAACCTCCCTGAATCCCATGCTTCCGTATTTTCTGCAGTAGCCTACCGTGGGGAACCTTATCAAACGCTTTACTGAAATCCATATACACCACATCAACTGCTTTATCCTCATCCACCTGTTTGGTCACCTTCTCAAAGAACTCAATAAGGTTTGTGAGGCACGACCTACCCTTCACAAAACCGTGTTGACTATGTCTAATCAAATTATTCCTTTCCAGATGATTATACATCCTATCTCCTATAAACCTTTCCAAGATTTTGCCCACAACAGAAGTAAGGCTCACTGGTCTATAGTTACCGGGGTTGTCTCTACTCCCCTTCTTGAACAAGGGGACAACATTTGCTATCCTCCAGTCTTCTGGCACTATTCCTGTAGACAAAGATGACTTAATAAGATCAAAGCCAAAGGCTCAGCAATCTCCTCCCTAGCTTCCCAAAGAATCCTAGGATAAATCCCATCCGGCCCAGGAGACTTATCCATTTTCACCCTTTCCAGAATTGTTAACACCTCCTCCTGATGAACCTCAAGCCCTTCTAGTCTAGTAGCCTGAATCTCAGTATTCTCCTCGACAACGTTGTCTTTTTCCTGTGTGAATACTGATGAAAAATATTCATTTAGCACCTCTCCTATCTCCTCGGACTCCAAGCACAACTTCCCACTACTGTCCTTGACTGGCCCTACTCTTACCCTAGTCATTCTTTTATTCCTGACATATCTATAAAAAGCTTTAGGATTATCCTTGATCCTACTTGCCAAAGACTTCTCATGTCCCCTCCTGGCTCTTCGTAGCTCTCTCTTTAGGTCCTTCCTCGCTAACTTGTAACTCTCGAGCGCCCTTACTGAACCTTCATGTCTCATCTTTACATAAGCCTCCTTTTTCCTCTTGACAAGTGTTTCGACTGCCTTAGTAAACCACGGTTCCCTTGCTCGACCACTTCCTCCCTGCCTGACAGGCACATACTTATCAAGGACACGCAGTAGCTGTTCCTTGAACAAGCTCCACATTTCCATTGTGCCCATCCCCTGCAGTTTTCCTCTCCATCCGATGCATCCTAAGTCTTGCCTTATCGCATCATAATTGCCTTTCCCCCAGATATAACTCTTGCCCTGCGGTATATACCTATCCCTTTCCATCACTAAAGTAAACGTAATCGAATTGTGGTCACTATCACCAAAGTGCTCACCTACCTCCAAATCTAACACCTGTCCTGGTCATTTGGCCCATCGAGTCTGCACCGGCTCTTGGAAAGAGCACCCTACCCAAGGTCCACACCTCCATCCTATCCCCATAACCCAGTAGCCCCACCCAACACTAAGGGCAATTTTGGATACTAAGGGCAATTTAGAATGGCCAATCCACCTAACCTGCATATCTTTGGACTGTGGGAGGAAACCGGAGCACCCGGAGGAAACCCACGCACACACGGGGAGAATGTGCAGACTCCGCACAGACAGTGACCCAAGCCGGAATCGAACCTGAGACCCTGGAGCTGTGAAGCAATTGTGCTATCCACAAGGCTACCGTGCTGCCCCGTCTTGAATTAGACCTTCCAAAATGCATCACCTCGCATTTGCCTGGATTGAACTCCATCTGCCATTTCTCTGCCCAACTCTCTAATCTATCTATATTTTGCTGTATTCTCTGACAGTCCTTCTCGCTATCTGCAACTCCACCAATCTTAGTATCATCTGCAAACTCGCTAATCAGACCACCTTTACCTTTGTCCCGATCATTTATGTATATCACAAACAACAGTGGTCCGAGCACGGATCCCTGTGGAACACCACTAGTCACTTTCTCCATTTTGAGACACTGCCTTCCATCACTACTCCCTGTCTCCTGTTGCCCAGCCAGTTCTTTATCCATCTAGCTCGTACACCCTGATCCCCACACGACTTCACTTTGTCCATCAGTCTGCCATGGGGAACTTTATCAAACACCTTACTGAAGTCCATGTATATGACATCTACAGCCCTTTCCTCATCAATTAACTTTGTCACTTCCTCAAAGAATTCCATTAGGTTTGTAAGACATGACCTTCCCTGCACAAAACCATGCTGCCTATCCCGTACCAGCCTCCCCGAACAGGCGCCGGAATGTGGCGACTAGGGGCTTTTCACAGTAACTTCATTGAAGCCTACTTGTGACAATAAGCGATTTTAATTTTCATTTTTCACTGATAAGTCAATTTTCTTCCAAATGTGAATAGATCCTATCCCTCAGTATCTTCTCCAACGGTTTGCCTACCACTGATGTCAAGCTCACAGGTCTATAATTCCCTGGATTATCCCTGCTACCCTTCTCAAACAAAGGGACAACATTAGCAATTCTCCAGTCCTACGGGACCTCACCCGTGCTCAAGGATGTTGCAAAGATATCTGTTCAGGCCCCAGCTATTTTGTCCATCCGGACCTGGGGACTTGTCCACTTTAATGCCTTTTAGAATATCCAAAACTTCCCCTTTCCTTATGCCGACTTGACCTAGAGTATTTAAACATCCATCCTTAGCCTCAACATCCATCATGTCCCTCTCCTTGGTGAATACCGATGCAAAGTACTCATTAAGAATCTCACCCATTTCCTCTGACTCCACGCATAAATTCCCTCTTTTGTCTTTGAGTGGGCCAATCCTTTCTCTAGTTACCCTCTTGCTCCTTATATACGAATAAAAGGCTTTGGGACTTTCCTTAACTCTGTTAGCAAAAGATATTTCATGTCCCCTTTTAGCCCTCTTTATTGCGCGTTTGAGATTTGTCCTAATTTCCCGATATTCCTCCAAAGCTTCATCAGATTTCAGTCGCCTAGATCTTATGTATGCTTCCTTTTTCATCTTAGCTAGTCACACAATTCCACCCATCATCCATGGTTCCCTAATCTTGCCATTTCTGTCCCTCATTTTCACAGGGACATGTCTGTCCTGCTCTCTAATCAACCTTTCCTTATAAGACTACCACATTTCAAATGTGGATCTACCCTTAAACAGATGCTCCCAATCCACACAGGTCCCGAATGGCAGCAGTTCAAGTAGACAAGGTTGTTAAGAAAGCTTATGGATTGCTCTGGGTCTGATTTAGCTCACTGGGCTAAATCGCTGGCTTTGAAAGCAGACCAAGGCAGGCCAGCAGCACGGTTCAATTCCTGTACCAGCCTCCCCGAACAGGCGCCGGAACGAGGCGACTAGGGGCTTTTCACAGTAACTTTTTTGAAGCCTACTCGTGACAATAAGTGATTTTTATTTTTCTTTTCATTTCATTTTCATTTCATTGTCATTCATTGGCAGAGATTGAATATAAATGTAAGGATTTAATGTTGGAGTTGTATAAAACACTGGTGAGGCCACAACGGGAGTATTGTGTGCCGTTCTGGTCACCACATTACAGGAAGGACGTTATTGCTCTGGAGAGAGAGCAGAGGAGGTTTACAAGAATGTTGCCAGGGCTGGAAAAGTGTAGCTACGAAGAGAGATTGGATAGATTGGGGTTATTTTCCTTGGAACAAAGGCTGAGGGGCGACTTAATTGAGGTGGACAAAATTATCAGGTGAAGAGATAGAGTGGGCAGACTAAAATAGTTTCCCTTGGTGGATAATTGATGAACCAGGAGACAGAGATTCAGGATAAGAGGCAGAAGGTGTAGAGGGGACGTGAGGAAGAACCTTTTTACCCAGAGGGTAGTGGGAGTCTGGAATTCGCTGCCCGAGTTGGGGGTGGAGGCAGAGACCCTAAACTCTTTAAAAAAGTACCTGGATCTACACCATCAGTGCTGTAAGCTACAGGGCCATGGGCCGGGAGCAGGAAGATGGGATTCGAAAGGACACCTGGGTGTCCCCGGGCTGCATGGACCAGATGCGCTGAATGGCCTCATGGTTGAATCTGCCACAATCAACATCCTGTTACCATTGATCAGAAACTAAACTGGACTAGCTGTACGTAAAATATATTTTTATTACAACATTTGTGTATAGATATAGATATAGAACAATACAGCGCAGTACAGGCCCTTCGGCCCACGATGTTGCACCGAAACAAAAGCCATCTAACCTACACTATACCATTATCATCCATATGTTTATCCAATAAACTTTTAAATGCCCTCAATGTTGGCGAGTTCACTACTGTTGCAGGTAGGGCATTCCACGGCCTCACTACTCTTTGCGTAAAGAACCTACCTCTGACCTCTGTCCTATATCTATTACCCCTCAGTTTAAAGCTATGTCCCCTCGTGCCAGCCATTTCCATCCGCGGGAGAAGGCTCTCAATGTCCACCCTATCCAACCCCCTGATCATTTTGTATGTCTCTATTAAGTCTCCTCTTAACCTTCTTCTCTCCAACGAAAACAACCTCAAGTCCATCAGCCTTTCCTCATAAGATTTTCCCTCCATACCAGGCAACATCCTGGTAAATCTCCTCTGCACCCACTCCAAAGCCTCCACGTCCTTCCTATAATGCGGTGACCAGAACTGTACGCAATACTCCAAATGCGGCCGTACCAGAGTTCTGTACAGCTGCAACATGACCTCCCGACTCCGGAACTCAATCCCTCTACCAATAAAGGCCAACACTCCATAGGCCTTCTTCACAACCCTATCAACCTGGGTGGCAACTTTCAGGGATCTATGTACATGGACACCTAGATCCCTCTGCTCATCCACACTTTCAAGAACTTTACCATTAGCCAAATATTCCGCATTCCTGTTATTCCTTCCAAAGTGAATCACCTCACACTTCTCTACATTAAACTCCATTTGCCACCTCTCAGCCCAGCTCTGCAGCTTATCTATATCCCTCTGTAACCTGCTACATCCTTCCACACTATCGACAACACCACCGACTTTAGTATCGTCTGCAAATTTACTCACCCACCCTTCTGCGCCTTCCTCTAGGTCATTGATAAAAATGACAAACAGCAACGGCCCCAGAACAGATCCTTGTGGTACTCCACTTGTGACTGTACTCCATTCTGAACATTTCCCATCAACCACCACCCTCTGTCTTCTTTCAGCTAGCCAATTTCTGATCCACATCACTAAATCACCCTCAATCCCCAGCCTCCATATTTTTTGCAATAGCCTACCGTGCATGTGATAAAACAAAACATTTCTTAAAGGAATAGTCCCACCCCCCTGCCACATTAGTTTAAACCCTCCCCAACAGCGCTAACAAACACCCCTTCCCCCCAGGACATTGGTTCCAGTCCTGCCCAGGTGTAGACCGTCCGATTTATAATGGTCCCACCTCCCCCAGACCCGGTTCCAATGTCCCAAAAATCTGAATCCCTCCCTCTTGCACCATCTCTCAAGCCACACATTCATCCTGCCTATTCTTCCATTCCTACTCTGACTAGCACGTGACACTGGCAGCAATCCTGAGATTACTACCTTTGAGGGCCTATTTTTTAGTTTAGCTCCTAACTCCCTAAATTCTGATTGTAGGACCTCATCCCATTTTTTACCTATATCGTTGGTGCCTATGTGCACCACGACAGCTGGCTGTTCACCCTCCCCCTTTAGAATGTCCAGCAGCCACTCTGCATTTAATAGCTGCTCACTGGTTTAAGAATGTTCAGTATTTCCTATTCTTAATTCCCAAGTAAATACCTCCCATTCCACCACATGATACATCATTTGTACTGATTGCCCACTGACCACTCGTTTCACTCTGCAACCCACTTGTGTCCTCCTCACAACTCACATTCCCACTTAGCTTTGTATTGTCAACAAATGTAGGTATCATACCTTCAGTCTCCTCATCTAATCTGACATAGTTTGCAAGTAGTTGCGGCCCCAGCACTGATTCAGAAACTTTACGCTGTTGTATTCTCATTGCTAGACCTGCGGATTCCTCTGATGTGGAAAGACACGGATTACTTCAAAAACAGAGGAGGTGAGAACTGACTTTTTGTCTGAATGAACATAAAAATCTTTATTGTCACAAATAGGTTTATGTTGACACTGCAATGAAGTTACTGTGAAAAGCCCCTAGTCGCCACATTCCGGAGCCTCTTCGGGTACACAGAGGGAGAATTCAGAATGTCCAATTCACCTAACAGCAGGGGCGGGATTCTCCGATATCGGAGCGATGTCCGCCGACCGGCGCCAAAAACGGCGCGAATCAGTCCGGCATCGCGCCGTCCCAAAGGTGCGGAATTCTCCGCATCTTGAGCGGCCGAGCCCTCACCTTGAGGGGCTCGGCCCGCGCCGGACTGATTTCCGCCCCGCCAGCTGGCGGGAAAGGCCTTTGGTGCCCCGCCAGCTGGCGCAAAACTGAGTGTCAGCGGCCGCTCACGGCATCCCCGCGCATGTGCAGTGGAGGGAGGGTCTCTTCCGCCTCGGCCATGGTGGAGACCATGGCGAAGGCGGAAGGGAAAGAGTGCCCCCACGGCACAGGCCCGCCCGGGGATCGGTGGGCCCTGATCGCGGGCCAGGCCACCGTGGGGGCAGCCCAGGGGCCAGGTCGCCCCGTGCCCCCCCCTGGACCCAGAAGCCCGCCCACGGAGCCGTGTCCCGCTGTCCCAAAGGTGGTTCAATCCATGTCGGCTAGCGTGGGTTGACAGCGGCGGGACTTCGGCCCATTGCGGGCCGGAGAATCGCCCGGGGGGGGGCGCCAACCGGCGTGGCGCGATTCCCGCCCCCGCCGAATATCCGGTGCCGGAGAATTCGGCAACCAGCGGGGGCGGGATTCACGCCAGCCCCCGGCGATTCTCCCACCCGGCGGGGGGTCGGAGAATCCCACCCCACGTCTTTCAGGACTTGTGGGAGAAAACCGGAGCACCCGGAGGAAACCCACGCAGACACTGGGAGAACGTGCAGACTCCGCACAGACAGTGACCCAAGCCGGAATCGAACCTGGGACCCTGGAACTGTGTGAAGCCACAGTGCTAACCACTGTGCTACCATGTCGCCAATTAGTTGTGCTGTTTATTTGCTGGAAGATTTGGGAGATCAGGGTTTGGGAAAGGTGCAGGATGGAGTTTATTGGCCAGGAATGGGGTGGGAGTCGGGGAAGGAATACAAGGTGGGAGTGAAAGAGTGTGAAAAAGAAGAGGGGGTGCAGAAACATGGGGCTATGTGTGTGAGGCATTCGATGCATTGGGGGTGATTAATTCCAGGACTGATGTTTGTGTTGTTCCGCACAGATTTCCATCGGTATGCTGTGTTTGCATTGCTGAAGATTGGCTGTGACATCTACGACACGGACATGGTGCTGGTCGATTGCACCATGTCTGATATTTGCTTTGAAAACGCCTTTGTGTTGTAAGTAGAAAATTGTGCTTCCTGGTCAAGCAACAAAATGGCTTCCAGATTTGTCTACCTTTCCGGAATGCTTAATTTTATTCATTGCTCAGATCTTGGTGACCTGTTAAATGAATCACAAAAGGTTAGTAAGAAGGGCAGCACGGTAGCATAGTGGTTAGCACAGTTGCTTCACAGCTCCAGGGTCCCAGGTTCGATTCCGGCTTGGGTCACTGTCTGTGCGGAGTCTGCACGTTCTCCCCGTGTGTGCGTGGGTTTCCTCCGGGTGCTCCGGTTTCCTCCCACAGTCCAAAGATGTGCAGGTTCGGTGGATTGGCCATGATAAATTGCCCTTAGTGTCCATAAAATGTTAAGTGGGGGTTACTGGGTTACGGGGATAGGGTAGATATGTGGGCTTCAGTAGGGTGCTCTTTATAAGGTCCGGTGCAGACTCGATGGGCCGAATGGCCTCCTTCTGCACTGTAAATTCTATGACTCTATGATTCTATGAAAATGGAATGTTATTGCAAAGGGAATATATGGCTCTGCTGCACAGAAGGGCAGGAAGAAGAATGGCAGGGCTATAGTGACAGGGGACTCAATTGTGAGGGGAATAGACAGGCGGTTCTGCGGACGCAATCGAGACTCCAGGATGGTATGTTGCCTCCCTGGTGCAAGGGTCAAGGATGTCTCGGAGCGGCTGCAGGACATTCTGGGGGGGGGGGGGGTGAACAGCCAGCTGTCGTGGTGCACATAGGCACCAACGATTTAGGTAAAAAACGGGAGGAGGTCCTACAAGCTGAATTTAGGGAGCTAGGAGTTAAACTAAAAAGTGGGACCTCAAAGGTAGTAATCTCAGGATTGCTACCAGTGCCACGAGCTAGTCCGAGTAGGAATGTCAGGATAGAGAGGATGAATACGTGGCTCGAGAGATGGTGCAAGAGGGAGGGATTCAAATTCCTGGGACATTGGAACCGGTTCTGGGGGAGGTGGGACCAGTACAAACCGGACGGTCTGCACCTGGGCAGGACTGGAACCGATGTCCTGGGGGGGTGTTTTCTAGAGCTGTTGGGGAGAGTTTAAACTAATGTGGCAGGGGGATGGGAACCGATGCAGGAAGTTGGAAGGTAGTAAAACAGGGACAGAAATAAAAGGCAGTAAGGGGGAAAGTGTAAGGCAGAGAAGCCAAAGTCAAAAATCAAAAAGGGCGACAGTACAAGGTACAGTGATTGAGGGGAGCTCAGTGAATAGGACCAGGAATACTAAAAGAAATAAAACGGGAAGTGAAAACATTAATGGTAAGCGACGCGGCAGGTTGTTACATGAAGATATGGGTTCAACGACAAGGAAAATTAGGAGAAAGGTTAAGAGGAAATATAACTTAGGAGAGGTTACTGATCGAGGTGTTAAGATTCAGAACAGAGGTAAAAAAGCCAACATAAGGGTACTTTACCTGAATGCTCGTAGTATTCGGAATAAGGTAAATGAGTAGATGGCGCAAATCAGCGTGAATGACTATGATTTAGTGGTCATTACTGAAACATGGTTAAAGGATGGTCACGACTGGGAGTTAAATATCTGAGGGTATCAAACTTTTCGGAAGGACAGAGTGGATGGTAAGGGAGGTGGTGTAGCTCTGTTATTTAAGGATGACATCCGGGCAACAGTAAGGGATGACATCGGTGCTATGGAGGATAAGGTTGAATCCATTTGGGTGGAGATCAGGAATAGTAAGGCGAAAAAGTCACTGATAGGAGTAATCTATAGGCCACCAAATAGTCACATTATGGTGGGGCAGGCAATAAACAAAGAAATAACTGATGCATGTAGAAATGGTACAGCAGTTATCATGGGGGATTTTAATCTACATGTTGATTGGTTTAGCCAGGTCGGTCAAGGCAGCCTTGAGGAGGAGTTTATAGAATGTATCCGCGATAGTTTCCTAGAACAGTATGTAATGGAACCTACGAGGGAACAAGCGGCCCTAGATCTGGTCCTGTGTAATGAGACAGGATTGATTCAGGATCTCATAGTTAGGGATCCTCTCGGAAGGAGCGATCACAATATGATGGAATTTAAAATACAGATGGAGGGTGAGAAGGTAAAATCAAGCACTAGTGTTTTGTGCTTAAACAAAGGAGATTAAATGGGATGAGAGAAGAACTACCTTTGACAAGGTAGACTGGGAGCAAAGACTTTATAGTGAAACAGTTGAGGAACAGTGGAGAACCTTCCAAGTGATTTTTCACAGTGCTCAGCAAAGGTTTATACCAACAAAAAGGAAGGATAGTAAAAAGAGGGAAAATCGACCGTGGATATCTAAGGAAATAAGGGAGAGTATCAAATTGAAGGAAAAAGCATACAAAGTGGCAAAGATCAGTGGGAGACTAGAGGACTGGGAAATCTTTAGGGGGCAACAGAAAGCTACTAAAAAAGCTATAAAGAAGGGTAAGATAGATTATGAGAGTAAACTTGCTCAGAATATAAAAACAGATAGTAAAAGTTTCTACAAATACATAAAACAAAAAAGAGTGGCTAAGGTAAATATTGGTCCTTTAGAGGATGAGAAGGGAGATTTAGTAATGGGAGATGAGGAAATGGCTGCTGAAATGAACAGGTTTTTTGGTCGGTCTTCACAGTGGAAGACACAAATAACATGCCAGTGACTGATGGAAATGAGGCTATGACAGGTGAGGACCTTGAGAGGATTGTTATCACCAAGGAGGTAGTGATGGGCAAGCTAATGGGGCTGGAGGTAGACAAGTCTCCTGGACCTGATGGAATGCATCCCAGAGTGCTAAAAGAGATGGCTAGGGAAATTGCAAATGCACTAGTGATAATTTACCAAAATTCACTAGACTCTGGGGTGGTCCCGGCAGATTGGAAATTAGCAAACGTGACACCACTGTTTAAAAAAGGAGGTAGGCAGAAAGCGGGTAATTATAGGCCAGTGAGCTTAACTTCGGTAGTAGGGAAGATGCTGGAATCTATCATCAAGGAAGAAATAGCGAGGCATCTGGATGGAAATTGTCCCATTGGGCAGACGCAGCATGGGTTCATAAAGGGCAGGTCGTGCCTAACTAATTTAGTGGAATTTTTTGAGGGCATTAACAGTGCGGTAGATAACGGGGAGCCAATGGATGTGGTATATCTGGATTTCCAGAAAGCCTTTGACAAGGTGCCACACAAAAGGTTGTTGCATAAGATAAAGATGCATGGCATTAAGGGGAAAGTAGTAGCATTGATAGAGGATTGTTTAATTAATAGAAAGCAAAGAGTGGGGATTAATGGGTGTTTCTCTGGTTGGCAATCAGTAGCTATTGGTGTCCCTCAGGGATCAGTGTTGGGCCCACAACTGTTCACAATTTACATAGATGATTTGGAGTTGGGGACCAAGGGCAATGTTTCCAAGTTTGCAGACGACACTAAGATAAGTGGTAAAGCAAAAAGTGCAGAGGATACTGGAAGTCTGCAGAGGGATTTCGATAGGCTAAGTGAATGGGCTAGGGTCTGGCAGATGGAATACAATGTTGACAAATGTGAGGTTATCCATTTTGGTAGGAATAACAGCAAAAGGGATTATTATTTAAATGATAAAATATTAAAACATGCTGCTGTGCAGAGAGACCTGGGTGTGCTAGTGCATGAGTCGCAAAAAGTTGGTTTTCAGGTGCAACAGGTGATTAAGAAGGCAAATGGAATTTTGTCCTTCATTGCTAGAGGGATGGAGTTTAAGACTAGGGAGGTTATGCTGCAATTGTATAAGGTGTTAGTGAGGCCACACCTGGAGTATTGTGTCCAGTTTTGGTCTCATTACTTGAGAAAGGACGTACTGGCGCTGGAGGGTGTGCAGAGGAGATTCACTGGGTTAATCCAAGAGCTGAAGGGGTTGGATTACGAGGAGAGGTTGAGTAGACAGGGACTGTACTCGTTGGAATTTAGAAGGATGAGGGGGGATCTTATAGAAACATATAAGATTATGAAGGGAATAGCTAGGATAGTTGCGGGCAGGTTGTTTCCACTGGCGGGTGAAAGCAGAACTAGGGGGCATAGCCTCAAAATAAGGGGAAGTAGATTTTGGACTGAGTTTAGGAGGAACTTCTTCACCCAAAGGGTTGTGAATCTATGGAATTCCCTGCCCAGTGAAGCAGTTGAGGCTCCTTCATTAAATGTTTTTAAGATAAAGATAGATAGTTTTTTGAAGAATAAAGGGATTAAGGGTTATGGTGTTCGGGCCGGAAAGTGGAGCTGAGTCCACAAAAGATCAACCATGATCTCATTGAAAGGTGGAGGAGGCTCGAGGGGCCATATGGCCGACTCCTGCTCCTAGTTCTTATGTTCTTATGTAAAAACCGGGATGTTTTGCCAGAGTTGTGCAGGGCGGTGGTTACATCACATCTCGAGTATTCTGTCCAGTCTGGTCTCCTGAATAAGGAAAGGACGTTATTGCATTGAAGAATTTATTTTTACATCCATTCTCTCACAGACTGAGGGTATTGCTGGCTGGGTCAGCATTTATAAACACCTTGCCAGGTGTTTCCGAGGGCAGTTAATGATCTTCCTCACTGTGTGGGTCTGCAGTCACATGTTGGCCGATTTCCTTCTCTGAAGGAGGGCAGCACGGTAGCATTGTGGATAGAACTGTGGCTTCACAGCGCCAGGATCCCAGGTCCGATTCCCCGCTGGGTCACTGCAGAGTTTGCACGTCCTCCCCGTGTCTGCGTGGGTTTCCTTCGGGTGCTCTGGTTTCCTCCCACAGTCCAAAGACATGCAGGTTAGGTGGATTGGCTGCGATAAATTGCCCTTAGTGTCCAAAACGTTGGGTTATGGGGATAGGATGGAAGTGAGGGTTTAAGTGGACCAGTGCAGACTCAATGGGCCGAATGGCCTCCTTCTGCTCTGTATGTTCTATGTAATCTAAAGGAACCAGATGGGTTTGACAAGAATTAATGTTAGTTTCATGGGGCGAGATTCTCCAACCCCCTCCCTGGGTCGGAGAATCGCCGGGGGCTGGCGTGAATCCCGCCCCCGCCATTTGCAAAATTCTCCGGCACCAGATATTCGGCGGGGGCGGGAATCGCGCCGCGCCGGTTGGCGGCCCCCCCCCGCGCGATTCTCCGGCCCGGATGGGCCGAAGTCCCGCCGCTAAATTGCCTGTCCCGCCGGTGTAGATTAAACCACCTTTTGAACGGCGGGACCAGGCGGCGTGGGCGGGCTCCAGGGTCCTGGGGGGGGCGCGGGGCGATCTGGCCCCGGGGGGTGCCCCCACGGTGGCCTGGCCCACGATCGGGGCCCACCGATCCACGGGCGGGCCTGTGCCGTGGGGGCACTCTTTCCCTTCCGCCTCCGCCACGGTCTCCACCATGGCGGACGCGGAAGAGACTCTCCCCACTGCGCATGCGCGGGAAACTGTCAGCGGCCGCTGACGCTCCCGCGCGTGCGCCACCCGGAGATGTCATTTCCGCGCCGGCTGGCGGGGCGGAAATCAGGCCGGCGGGGGCCTGGCCCCTTAAGGTTGGGGCTCGGCCCCCCAAGGTGCGGAGCATTCCGCACCTTTGGGGCGGCTCGATGCCCGGCTGATTTGCGCCGTTTTTGGCGCTGGTCGGCGGACATCGCGCCGTTTCCGGAGAATTTCGCCCAAGGTCACCATTAATGAGACGAGTTTTATATCCTGGATTTAGTAATTGAATCTGAATCGCACTGGGTGCTGTGATGGGATCGTAACCCCAGAACATTAACCTGGGTATCTGGAAAACTAAATGCAGCGACTCCACCACGATGCCAGGTTCAGGGAACAACTGCTCCCTGGGATGAAGGGGTCGGAGGCGGAGCATCGGGGTGGAGAATCGGGGGCGGAGCGTCGGGGGCGGAGCATCGGGGGCGGAGGGGCGGAGCATCGGGGGCGGAGGGGCGGCGCATCGGGGGCGGAGCATCGGGGGCGGAGGGGCGGAGCATCGGGGGCGGAGCATCAGGGGCGGGGCATCGGGGACGGAGGGGCGGGGCATCAGGGACGGAGCGTCGGGGGCGGAGGGGCGGAGCATCGGGGCGGAGCTGTGGGGGCGGAGCATCGGGGACGGAGGGGCGGAGCATCAGGGGCGGAGCATCGGGGGCGGAGCTGTGGGGGCGGAGCTGTGGGGGCGGAGCTTCGCAAAAGCATCGTCGCTCCCGATGTCGGGGCAGACGGGGATTCTCCGGCTGATCGCCGAATGCGCATTCCCAACCAGACAATCCCCCCCAAAATCTTTTAATTGATCCCACAACTGCTGTGGTGGTGTTTGAATCCGCAGAGCATAAGCCTGGCTGTCTGGATAACGAATTCAGTGATATTACCACAACACCACTCACTATCGCTGTCTGTGTCTCCCTTTGTCTAATTCTCTCCTTCCCCTCCCATTCTCCCGGTTGCCTGTTTTTGTAGGTGTAGCTGTTTCTGCCTCTAATTGTCCCATTTTCTGTGATAGTTCCAGTGTTGGACCTGATTTTGAGATGAGGATGGAGTTATACAGCTGTTGTGTAGAAGAGGATTTCTCAATTAGCAGTGCTCCGAGGAAGCTGGCCAGCAAGCTGAGCAGCTCCATGGGACGCTCAGCGGGGAAGAAGGTTCGAGGCAGCGTGGATGGCCCTGGAGAGAGTGCGATGGACAATGATGGGAGCAGCTCTCTGCTGTTCCTACCTGCTGCTGTGACGTATGTTCTACATAGAATCACACAATGGTTACAATGCAAAATGAGACTATTCGCTCCATCTAGTCTGTGCCAGCTCTCTGTAGGAGCAACTCGGCTAGCTTTTGAGCCCCACACTCACACACAGAGCCCCACACTCACACACAGAGCCCCACACTCACACACAGAGCCCCCCCCCCACTCACACAGAGCCCCCCCCCACTCACACAGAGCCCCCCCCCCACTCACACAGAGCCCCCCCCCACTCACACAGAGCCCCCCCCCACTCACACAGAGCCCCCCCCACTCACACAGAGCCCCCCCCACTCACACAGAGCCCCCCCCACTCACACAGAGCCCCCCACACTCACACAGAGCCCCCCACACTCACACAGAGCCCCCCACACTCACACAGAGCCCCCCACACTCACACAGAGCCCCCCACACTCACACAGAGCCCCCCACACTCACACAGAGCCCCCCCCACTCACACAGAGCCCCCCACACTCACACAGAGCCCCCCACACTCACACAGAGCCCCCCACACTCACACAGAGCCCCCCACACTCTCACAGAGCCACCCACACAGAGCCCCCCCCACTCACACAGAGCCCCCCCCCACTCACACAGAGCCCCCCCCCACTCACACAGAGCCCCCCCCACTCACACAGAGCCCCCCCCACTCACACAGAGCCCCCCCACTCACACAGAGCCCCCCCCCACTCACACAGAGCCCCCCCCCACTCACACAGAGCCCCCCACACTCACACAGAGCCCCCCACACTCACACAGAGCCCCCCACACTCACACAGAGCCCCCCACACTCACACCGAGCCCCCCACACTCACACAGAGCCCCCCACACTCACACAGAGCCCCCCACACTCACACAGAGCCCCCCACACTCACACAGAGCCCCCCACACTCACACAGAGCCCCCCACACTCACACAGAGCCACCCACACTCACACAGAGCCACCCACACTCTCACAGAGCCACCCACACAGAGCCCCCCCCCACTCACACAGAGCCCCCCCACACTCACACAGAGCCCCCCCCACTCACACAGAGCCCCCCCCACTCACACAGAGCCCCCCCCACTCACACAGAGCCCCCCCCACTCACACAGAGCCCCCCCACACTCTCACAGAGCCCCCCCACACTCACAGAGCCCCCCCCACTCACACTGAGCCCCCCTCACTCACACAGAGCCCCCCCCACTCACACAGAGCCCCCCCCACTCACACAGAGCCCCCCCCACTCACACAGAGCCCCCCCACTCACACAGAGCCCCCCCCCCACTCACACAGAGCCCCCCCCACTCACACAGAGCCCCCCCCACTCACACAGAGCCCCCCCACTCACACAGAGCCCCCCCCCACTCACACAGAGCCCCCCCCCACTCACACAGAGCCCCCCCCCACTCACACAGAGCCCCCCCCCCCACTCACACAGAGCCCCCCACACTCACACAGAGCCCCCCACACTCACACAGAGCCCCCCACACTCACACAGAGCCCCCCACACTCACACAGAGCCCCCCACACTCACACAGAGCCCCCCACACTCACACACAGAGCCCCCCACACTCACACACAGAGCCCCCCACACTCACACACAGAGCCTCCCACACTCACACACAGAGCCCCCCACACTCACACACACAGCCCCCCACACTCACACACACAGCCCCCCACACTCACACACACAGCCCCCCACACTCACACACACAGCCCCCCACACTCACACACAGAGCCCCCCACACTCACACACACAGCCCCCCACACTCACACAGAGCCCCCCACACTCACACACACAGCCCCACACTCACACACAGAGCCCCCCACACTCACACACACAGCCCCACACTCACACAGAGAGCCCCACACTCACACAGAGAGCCCCACACTCACACAGAGAGCCCCACACTCACACAGAGAGCTCCACACTCACACAGAGAGCCCCACACTCACACAGAGAGCCCCACACTCACACAGAGAGCCCCACACTCACACAGAGCCCCCCACACTCACACAGAGCCCCCCACACTGACACAGAGAGCCCCACACTCACACAGAGAGCCCCACACTCACACAGAGAGCCCCACACTCACACAGAGAGCCCCACACTCACACAGAGCCCCCCACACTCACACAAAGCCCCCCACACTCACACAGAGCCCCCCACACTCACACAGAGCCCCCCACACTCACACAGAGCCCCCCCCCACTCACACAGAGCCCCACCCACTCACACACAGAACCCCCCCCCACTCACACAGAGCCCCCCGCACTCACACAGAGCCCCCCGCACTCACACAGAGCCCCCCGCACTCACACAGAGCCCCCCGCACTCACACAGAGCCCCCCGCACTCACACAGAGCCCCCCGCACTCACACAGAGCCCCCCGCACTCACACAGAGCCCCCCGCACTCACACAGAGCCCCCCACACTCACACAGAGCCCCCCACACTCACACAGAGCCCCCCACACTCACACAGAGCCCCTCACACTCACACAGAGCCCCCCACACTCACACAGAGCCCCCCACACTCACACAGAGCCCCCCACACTCACACAGAGCCCCCCACACTCTCACAGAGCCACCCACACAGAGCCCCCCCCACTCACACAGAGCCCCCCCACACTCACACAGAGCCCCCCACACTCTCACAGAGCCACCCACACAGAGCCCCCCCCACTCACACAGAGCCCCCCCACTCACACAGAGCCCCCCCACACTCTCTCAGAGCCCCCCTCACACTCTCACAGAGCCACCCACACAGAGCCCCCCCACTCACACAGAGCCACCCACCCTCTCACAGAGCCCCACACAGTCACACAGAGCCCCCCCACACCCACACAGAGCCCCCCACACCCACACAGAGCCCCCCACCCTCACGCAGAGCCCCCCACCCTCACGCAGAGCCCCCCACCCTCACGCAGAGCCCCCCACCCTCACGCAGAGCCCCTCACGCAGAGCCCCCCACACTCTCACAGAGCCGCCCACACTCTCACAGAGCCCCCCAAACTCACACACAGCCCCCCACACAGAGCCCCCCCCACTCACACAGAGCCCCCCCCACTCACACAGAGCCCCCCCCACTCACACAGAGAGCCCCCCACACTCAAACAGATCCCCCCACACTCACACAGAGCCCCCCACACTCACACAGTGCGCCCCACACTCACACAGAGCCCCCCACACCCACACAGAGCCCCCCACACTCACACAGAGCACCCCACGTTCACACAGAGCCCCCCCCACTCTCACACAGTGAGCTCCACACTCACACAGAGCCCCCCACAATCACACTCACACAGAGCACCCCACACTCACTGTAGCACCGTCAATACGACACGAGGCAGGTTGAGGTAATGTCAATTGAAGACTTTATTAACCAGAACTTTATCCCCAGCAGTGTGGTTACAGAATGCAACTGCTGAGGGAAATGGAGGGAAAAACTGGGTTCTTATATCGGCATTTCTGGGTGGAGTCCAGTAGGTGGCAGATCCTATCAGGACCTGGCATCCCTCCACCAATAGCCTGTCGTCACGTGGTGTACCGTATTACCCCTAATATATACCACCACATTCACCCCTTGTTGAAAATAAACCCGTCGGGATGGTGGTTCGCATGGTGGTAGGGGTTTACAGAGTCGGTACTGTGCCGTAACTTTGAACAAAACACAAAATTATCGCTTCAACTGGGCCAACGGGCCAAACAGGGTCGGCATGAAGCCATAACTATAACAAGACACAATAACTGAAAACGTTGAGAGTTAAAGTGATTCGATGAGCCGGATGGGCGCCCTGGCCGTCCTTTCCGATCGTCTCGGGCGTGGTGGTGATGGCGCTTGCTCGAGTCCCGTCGACTCTGGGAGCGTAGCGCTGTCCCCTGTGTCCTTACTCCTGGGCGGGTCTGGGAGGAGAACCGAACCCCCCGGGAAGGGGGTGGCTGCGGGATGAACCGGCGGGAGTGAGGAGGTGGTGATTGGCGTTGGGGGGGTGTGGGTAGCTCCGGCGGGCGCCAGGTCTCACAGGGAGACCGTGTCCTGTCGGCCATCGGGGTACTCCACTTAGGCGTATTGCGGGTTGGCGTGAAGGAGATGCACCCGTTCCACCAACGGATCTGACTTGTGCGCCCGCACATGTTTCCGGAGCAGAATGTGTCCCGGAGCTGCTCGCCAGGTCGGAAGTGGCGTTCCAGAGGAGGACTTCCGAGGAAAGAGGAGGAGGCGCTCATGAGGCGTTTGATTCGTGGTGGTGCACAGCAGGGACCGGTTAGAGTGAAGGGCATCCGGGAGGACTTCCTGCCAGCGGGAAATTGGGAGGCTCCTAGACCGGAGGGCCAGCAGGACGGCCTTCCAGACCGTTCCATTCTCCCTTTCTACCTGCCCGCTCCCCCGGGGGTTGTCACTGGCCGTCCTGCTCGAGGCTATGCCCCTGCTGAGCAGGAATTGACGCAGTTCGTCACTCATAAAGGAGGATCCCCTGTCGCTATGGATATAGTCGGGGAAACCGAACAGTGTAAAAATGGTACCGAGGGCTTTAATGACTGTGGACGCGGTCATGTCGGGGCAGGGGATGGCGAAAGGGGAATGGGAGTATTCGTCAACGACGTTCAGGAAGTACGCGTTGCGATCGGTGGAGGGGGGGGGGCCTTTGAAATCCAAACTGAGGCGTTCAAAGGGTCGAGAGGCCTTAACCAGGTGCGCTCTATCTGGCCTGAAAACGTGTGGTTTGCACTCAGCGCAGATGTGGCAGTTTCTGGTGACTGTTCGGACGTCCTGGACGGAGTAAGGGAGGTTGCGGGCCTTAAGGAAGTGGTAGAAACTTCCGGGTGGCAGAGGTCCTCGTGGAGGGCTTGTAGACGGTCCACTTGTACATTGGCACATGTGCCGCGAGATAGGGCATCGGACGGCTCGTTCAGCTTTCTGGGACGATACAAGATCTCATAGTTGAAGGTGGAGAGTTCGATCCTCCACCTTAAGATCTTGTCGTTCTTAATCTTGCCCCGCTGTGCATTATCGAACATGAAGGCAACCGACCGTTGGTCAGTGAGGAGAGTGAATCTCCTGCCGGCCAGGTAATGCCTCCAATGTCGCACAGCTTCCACTATGGCTTGGGCTTCCTTTTCCACTGAAGAGTGGCGGATTTCTGAGGCGTGGAGGGTTCGGGAGAAGAAGGCTACGGGTCTTCAGAAAATCTGTGGCCTGATTGGCTGGTTGGGAATCTACACTAAATTAAAAAAATTAAGCATTGGTAACTAATTAAACATAATTACTTAATTATAATTTAGAGGGGTATCTAAGCCAGAGATCGGAGAGTACTATATTTAGCTTTCGCATTTCTATTAGAAATCTAGTGCTAGGAAACAGATAGTTAACAGTAACTTTGAAATTAAAAAAAATATATATATATTAAAAACAAATTTATTTTTAAAATTTTTAAATTTTAATTAATTGACGTAATGTCAGTTAGAGGGGTGGAGTGCTCTGACTGTGAGATGTGGCAGGTCCGGGAGGCTTCCAGCGTCCCGGATGGCTTCATCTGCAGAAAGTGCACCCAACTGGAGCTCCTCACAGACCGCATGGTTCGGTTGGAGCAGCAATTGGACGCACTTAGGAGCATGCAGGTGGCGGAAAGTGTCATAGATCGCAGTTATGTAAATGTGGGCACACCCAAGGTGCAGGCAGAGAAATGGGTGACCACCAGAAAGGGCAGGCAATCAGTGCAGGAATCCCCTGTGGTTGTCACCCTCTCGAACAGGTATACCCCTTTGGATACTGTCGGGGGGGATAGCCTATCAGGGGAAAACAGCAGCAGCCAGAGCAGTGGCACCACGGCTGGCTCGGATGTTCAGAAGGGAGGGTCAAAGCGCAGAAGAGCAATAGTAATAGGGGACTCTATAGTCAGGGGCACAGATAGGCACTTCTGTGGACGTGAAAGAGACTCCAGGATGGTATGTTGCCTCCCTGGTGCCAGGGTCCAGGATGTCTCCGAACGGGTAGAGGACGGGTAGAGGGCATCCTGAAGGGGGAGGGCAAACAGGCAGAGGTCGTTGTACATATTGGTACTAACGACATAGGCAGGAAGGGGCATGAGGTCCTGCAGCAGGAGTTCAGGGAGCTAGGCAGAAAGTTAAAAGACAGGACCTCTAGGGTTGTAATCTCGGGATTACTCCCTGTGCCATGTGCCAGTGAGGCTAGAAATAGGAAGATAGAGCAGCTAAACACGTGGCTAAACAGCTGGTGTAGGAGGAAGGGTTTCCGTTATCTGGACCACTGGGAGCTCTTCCGGGGCAGGTGTGGCCTATATAAGAAGGACGGGTTGCATCTAAACCGGAGAGGCATAAATATCCTGGCCGCGAGGTTTGCTAGTGTCACACGGGAGGGTTTAAACTAGTATGGCAGGGGGGTGAGCACGGGAGCAATAGGTCAGAAGGTGAGAGCATTGAGGGAGAACTAGGGAATAGGGACAGTGGGGCTCTGAGGCAGAGCAGACAGGGAGAAGTTGCTGAACACAGCAGGTCTGGTGGCCTGAAGTGCATATGTTTTAATGCAAGAAGTATTACGGGTAAGGCAGATGAACTTAAAGCTTGGATTAGTACTTGGAACTATGATGTTGTTGCCATTACAGAGACCTGGTTGAGGGAAGGGCAGGATTGGCAGCTAAACGTTCCAGGATTTAGATGTTTCAGGCGGGATAGAGGGGGATGTAAAAGGGGAGGCGGAGTTGCGCTACTGGTTCGGGAGAATATCACAGCTGTGCTGCGGGAGGACACCTCAGAGGGCAGTGAGGCTATATGGGTAGAGATCAGGAATAAGAAGGGTGCAGTCACAATGTTGGGGGTTTACTACAGGCCTCCCAACAGCCAACGGGAGATAGAGGAGCAGATAGGTAGACAGATTTTGGAAAAGCGTAAAAACAACAGGGTTGTGGTGATGGGAGACTTCAACTTCCCCAATATTGACTGGGACTCACTTAGTGCCAGGGGCTTAGACGGGGCGGAGTTTGTAAGGAGCATCCAGGAGGGCTTCTTAAAACAATATGTAGACAGTCCAACTAAGGAAGGGGCGGGACTGGACCTGGCATTGGGAATGAGCCCGGCCAGGTGGTAGATGTTTCAGTAGGGGAGCATTTCGGTAACAGTGACCACAATTCAGTAAGTTTTAAAGTACTGGTGGACAAGGATAAGAGTGGTCCTAGGATGAATGTGCTAAATTGGGAGAAGGCTAATTATAACAATATTAGGCGGGAACTGAAGAACATAGATTGGGGGCGGATGTTTGAGGGCAAATCAACATCTGACATGTGGGAGGCTTTCAAGTGTCAGTTGAAAGGAATTCAGGACCGGCATGTTCCTGTGAGGAAGAAGGGTAAATACGGCAATTTTCGGGAAGCTTGGATAACGAGAGATATTGTAGGCCTCGTCAAAAAGAAAAAGGAGGCATTTGTCAGGGCTAAAAGGCTGGGAACAGACGAAGCCTGCGTGGAATATAAGGAAAGTAGGAAGGAACTTAAGCAAGGAGTCAGGAGGGCTAGAAGGGGTCATGAAAAGTCATTGGCAAATAGGGTTAAGGAAAATCCCAAGGCTTTTTACACGTACATAAAAAGCAAGAGGGTAGCCAGGGAAAGGGTTGGCCCACTGAAGGATAGGCAAGGGAATCTATGTGTGGAGCCAGAGGAAATGGGCGAGGTACTAAATGAATACTTTGCATCAGTATTCACCAAAGAGAAGGAATTGGTAGATGTTGAGTCTGGAGAAGGGGGTGTAGATAGCCTGGGTCACATTGAGATCGAAAAAGACGAGGTGTTGGGTGTCTTAAAAAATATTGGGCGAAATTCTCCGTTATCGGCGGAAAGTCCGCCGATCGGCGCAAAAAACGGCGCAAATCCGACTTGCGTCACGTCGGAAAAATGGGCCGATAGTCTCCGGCCCGAAATGGGCGAGCAGCGACGTAACGGGATCCGCGCTTGCGCAGTGGTTCACGCCGTGCAGCGTCATACGCGCTGCACGGCGTGACGGCTCATAAGGCCGCGCTGCTCCCCCCCACCCGACCGGAACACCCGACCGGAACACCCGACTGGATGGCTGAGCGACGTGGAGGCGCTCCTGGACGCGGTGGAGCAGAGGAGGGACGCCCTGTATCCCGGGCACGGCCGCAGAGTTGCCCCACGCCACAGCCGGCGTCTGTGGAGGGAGGTGGCAGAGGCCGTCACCGCTGTGGCCCTGACACCACGGACAGGCACCCAGTGCCACAAGAAGGTGAACGACCTCGTCAGAGCAGGCAGGGTGAGCCCCCTCCCCCTGCCCGATATCCATATCGCCCCTTCCCATATCCCCCATATCCCCCCTCCCCCATATCCCCCATATCCCCCCTCCCCCATATCCCCCCTCCCCCATATCCCCCCCGCCCCATATCCCCCCTCCCCCATATCCCCCCTCCCCCATATCCCCCCTCCCCCATATCCCCCCTCCCCCATATCCCCCCTCCCCCATATCCCCCCTCCCCCATATCCCCCCTCCCCCATATCCCCCCTCCCCCATATCCCCCCTCCCCCATATCCCCCCTCCCCCATATCCCCCCTCCCCCATATCCCCCCTCCCCCATATCCCCCCTCCCCCATATCCCCCCTCCCCCATATCCCCCCTCCCCCATATCCCCCCTCCCCCATATCCCCCTCCCCCATATCCCCCCTCCCCATATCCCCCCTCCCCATATCCCCCCTCCCCCATATCCCCCTCCCCATATCCCCCTCCCCCATATCCCCCATATCCCCCCTCCCCCATGTGCCCCCTCCCCCATATGCCCCCTCCCCCATATCCCCCCTCCCCCATATCCCCCCTCCCCATATCCCCCCTCCCCCATATCCCCCCTCCCCCATATCCCCCCTCCCCCATATCCCCCTCCCCCATATCCCCCTCCCCCATATCCCCCTCCCCATATCCCCCTCCCCCATATCCCCCCTCCCCCATATCCCCCCTCCCCCATATCCCCCCTCCCCCATATCCCCCCTCCCCCATATCCCCCATATCCCCCCTCCCCATATCCCCCCTCACCCAAATCCCCCCTCCCACATATCCCCCATATCCCCCCTCCCCCATATCCCCCATATCCCCCCCGTCCCCCATATCCCCCCTCCCCCATATCCCCCATATCCCCCCCTCCCCATATCCCCCCTCCCCATATCCCCCCTCCCCCATATCCCCCCTCCCCCATATCCCCCCCTCCCCCATATCCCCCCTCCCCCATATCCCCCCTCCCCCATATCCCCCCTCCCCCATATCCCCCTCCCCCATATCCCCCCTCCCCCATACCCCCCATATCCCCAAGTGAATCCAGCCCTAACCTTAACCTCTGCAATGCACGCGCAACCGATGGCGTGCATTCATATACCTGCCTAACACTGTTGCCTTTTACCCCTGCCACCACCCCCCCCCCCCCCACAGGAGAAGCGCGCACACAACACCAGGGAGCATGTGAGGACTGGAGGAGGGCCCGCTGATGAGAGGCCACTGACCGTACATGAGGAAAGGGCCCTGGAACTGGCTGGCGGACCTGAGGACCGGGAGGTTGCTGATGCAGAGGTCGGGGGCGTACTAGCGAGTGAGCCACCGACAGCCCGTCCCCATATCCCCCCTCCCCTATATCCCCCTCCCCCGTATCACCTGATCACTGCCTGATGTCTAACCATGCATGCTTCATTGTGTATCGCAGGACCAAACGTCCAGGCACCCATCCCCGCAGATGCAGACCGCCCGCAGGATGCCCCTCGGAGACCACGGGAGACGGAGAGACCCGGACCCTCCAGCATGTGACGCCCGCAGGATGCCCCTCGGAGACCACGGGAGACGGAGAGACCCGGACCCTCCAGCATGCGACGCCCGCAGGATGCCCCTCGGAGACCACGGGAGACGGAGAGACCCGGACCCTCCAGCATGCGACGCCCGCAGGATGCCCCTCGCACACCACGGGAGACGGAGAGACCTGGAGCAACAGGGAGACGACACCCCCGTCACGTGCGGGAGCGACCACCCAGCGATGAGGGGGGCAGCCACAGGCCTCCGTCACATCTGAGCCAGGACACCACTACCCAGGACACCACTATCCAGGACACCCCTACCCGGGACACCACTACCCAGGACACCCCTACCTGGGACAGCACTACCCGGGACAGCACTACCCGGGACAGCACTACCCAGGACACCCCTACCCGGGAAGACGAAATACCGGACAGTGACTCAGAGTGGATGTGTGGAGACGAACCCCCACCCCAAAGTGCCATGGACTCAGAGTGGGACGAAGAGCACGACACAACGCCACTGCTGTCACCAACACCCTCCACCATCGCAGAAACACTCACCACGGTTGGGCACTTTAGTGATGAGGCGTCTGGTACACTCACTGGTGCGCACAACACAGCCGTCCCGGTACAGCAGGTGGCGGTAGGAGCAGCAGAGGGACTGGGCGGTTGGATCCAGGGTTCCTGGAGTTTCCACACCCACCCATAGATCCGATGCAACCACCGAACCGGAGACGAGCGAAGAGGGTGACGGGCGGCTTGCGGCGGCTGCGGTCGCAGGTGGAGGAGTCCACCCGCGTCCAGGAGCTGGGAGTGGTCCCGGTCATGCGTGCCACCCAGGCTGACACCGCACGGGTGGCGTCCGCGGTGGAGGCAATGGTTGCGACGGTGTCAGACATGGGGAACGGTTTGCGAGGCCTGGAGCTTTCCGTGCAGGCGGCGTCTGTGGCCCAGGAAATGGCTGCCCTCTCACAGGAGGCCATGAGCCAGCGCCAGATGGCAGAGGCGCTCAACGCCATAGCCCAGTCTCTGATGGCCATGGCCCAGTCTCAGCAGGCCATGGCCCAGTCTCTGCAGGCCATGGCCCAGTCTCAGCAGGCCATGGCCCAGTCACAGCAGGCCATCGCTGAGGGCATCGGCGCCAGTGGCCATGTGCGAGCCGGCGTCGCACTGTCACAGACAGGGTTTGCCAACACCCTGGGCTCCATGGCTGCAAACCTGCAGACCCCTGTCGATACCAGCACGGGCCTCCAGGACTGGCAGCGCCAGATGTCGGGGGGGCGTCGGATGCCCAGTCCGTTCGCATCCCCCACCCATGTAGAGGCCTGGGGGCCATCGGGCACCCCGAGGGAGGAGGAGGTGGTGTGGTCCGTCCCGGCTCCCTCTGTAGGGGAGGTCCCGGTACACCGCGACACCTCGGACTCCCCCCCTTCCGTCCCAGGTGCATCGGGTGGGCAACGGGCAGGACAGGCTGGCAGCTCGCCATCCCAGTCGCCCGGGCCGCAGCCTGGCCCATCTAGGCCAGGACGCCCCAGGAAACGGCCGCCAAAGGGATCCAGTGTCAGAGGGCAGGAATCACAGGAGTCCACCTCCAGTTCTGCTGTACCGTCTGGGGAACCACGTAGACGTAGTCAAAGGGCCCGTAAGGCCAAACAATTAGACACTGAGTAAGTTGGCACGGGTGCAGGGCACAGATGAGTTTTAGGGGCGAGGGCACGTGCATGAACACGTTTGGTTATTAAAGTCAATGTTACACCTACTGAAGCTGCCTTTGTGCTCTGTCCAAAGCGTGCGGGCGTGTCATGTACGTTGAGCGCAAGTGTGTGTGTGAGGGATGGTCTTACCTCAGCCCCAGGTGAGTCTGCCCCCTTCCCCCTGGGCCGCCATCAACATCCCCCGGGCAGAGGACGGGACCGTGCGCTGCAGTGTCACAGCCGCATGCAGGGATGGTCCGGGTGGATGGTGGTACTGTGGCCATGGGTCAGACATAGTCCAACGATGTAGAGCCAGGAGCTCATCGGAGGCGGGTTGTCATCATTCTCCATGGCCTGCGATAGACACGCGTCCACCCGCAACTGTGTGAGCCCGGCCCGTTGTGCCGCAGGTGGATCGGCAATGGGGGGGGTGGTGTGCATGCGCGTGGGGTGGGTGGGGTTGGGGAGGGGGGTGAGGGTGTGGGTGGGTGGATGGGTGGGGGGTGTGGGTGGTCGGCTGTTGCCATGGTGTGCGGTCTGTGGCCATACTACCCAATTCCCACGCCCATCTAGTCAGTGAAGCGGGCGTCTATCAGTCTGTCCCGTGCCCGCTGGGCCAGCCGGTAACGGTGGACAGCCACCCGCCTGTGTCTACCCCGTCTGCCCTGACCATTGCCCCCATCCCCCTCATCTGGGGAGGACTGGGCCTCTTCCTGCTGCTCCTCCACTCCGCCCTCCTCTGCCTGCAGCACATTGCCCCTCTGCTGGGCTATGTTGTGCAGGACGCAGCACACCACAATGATGCGGCCGACCCTATCTGACCGATACTGGAGGGCGCCCCCAGAGAGGTCCACATGAGCGGCTGCCACCACGGCGGCCAACATCGCTGGATGATCTGAAAACATGACGGCCTGGTGGGGGGGAGGGGAACGACGACATGTCATCATTGCCCATATCCCCTCCTCCCCCCAGCCAGGTGGCATGGACCGCATGGGTCCAACTGTTGGAGGCTGGCACCTGGCCAGGTGGACCAACTCACTTGCCCTCCCATTCCCCACCTCGGCACGGACCCCCCCCCAACCTCCACCCCGGCACGAACCCCCCCCCCCCAACCTCCACCCGAGCACGGACCCCCCCCAACCTCCACCCCAGCACGGACCCCCCCCAACCTCCAGCCCGGCACGGACCCCCCCCCCCCCCAACCTCCACCCAGCATGGACCCCCCCCAACCTCCACCCCGGCACGGACCCCCCCCCCAACCTTCACCCCAGCACGGACCCCCCCCCAACCTCCACCCCAGCACGGAGCCCCCCCCCAACCTCCAGCCCAGCACGGACCCCCCCAACCCACAACCTCCACCCCGGAACGGCACGGACCCCCCCCAACCTCCACCCTGGCACGGCACGGACCCCCCCAACCTCCACCCCGGCACGGCACGGACCCCCCCCCCAACCTCCACCCCGGCACGGACCCCCCCCAACCTCCACCCCGGCACGGCACGGACCCCCCCCAACCTCCACCCCGGCACGGCACGGACCCCCCCCAACCTCCACCCCGGCACGGACCCCCCCCCAACCTCCACCCCAGCACGGACCCCCCCCCCAACCCCCAACCTCCACCCCGGCATGGACCCCCTCCCGGCACTCCCCCGGAGCCCAGCCTACTCTAACCCCCCCCCCCCCCCGCCGCACACACACACACAACCCGAGACACACCTCTCCTCACGCATTCAGACTGCAGCCACGCCATCGCCTGCCCAGAGCCAACCCCCCAGGCCGTCACTCACCTCCACGCTGGCCGGCGTGAGCCTGGAGCACCGGGTCACGCCGATGAAAAGGAGGTTTGATTTACATCGACGTGAACGGTCATCACGTCGACGGGACTTCGGCCCATCCGGAAGGGAGAATATCGGTAGGCCGAAAATCGGCTGCCTTGCGCAGACCCGTGACATTCTCCGCGGCAGCAGCGACATTAATGCCCGCCGACTTTTCTCCCTTCGGAGACTTTGGCAACCGGCGGGGGCGGGATTCACGGCGGCCAACGGCCATTAATGGGCGAATGACGCCCATTAAGTTTGATAAGTCCCCAGGGCCTGATGGGATCTACCCCAGAATACTGAAGGAGGCTGGAGAGGAAATTGCTGAGGCCTTGACAGAAAGCTTTGGATCCTCGCTATCTTCAGGGGATGTCCCGGAGGACTGGAGAATAGCCAATGTTGTTCCTCTGTTTAAGAAGGGTAGCAAGGATAATCCCGGGAACTACAGGCCGGTGAGCCTTACTTCAGTGGTCGGGAAATTACTGAGATAGGATCTACTCCCATTTGGAAGCAAATGGACGTATTAGTGAGAGGCAGCACGGTTTTGTGAAGGGGAGGTCGTGTCTCACTAACTTGATAGAGTTTTTCGAGGATGTCACTAAGATGATTGATGCAGGTAGGGCAGTGGATGTTGTCTATATGGACTTCAGTAAGGCCTTTGACAAGGTCCCTCATGGTAGACTAGTACAAAAGGTGAAGTCACACGAGATCAGGGTGAGCTGGCAAGGTGGATACAGAACTGGCTAGGCCATAGAAGGCAGAGAGTAGCAATGGAAGGATGCTTTTCTAATTGGAGGGCTGTGACCAGTGGTGTTCCACAGGGATCTGTGCTGGGACCTTTGCTGTTTGTAGTATATATAAATGATTTGGAGGAAAATATAACTGGTCTGATTAGTAAGTTTGCAGACGACACAAAGGTTGGTGGAATTGCGGATAGCGATGAGGACTGTCTGAGGATACAGCAGGATTTAGATTGTCTGGAGACTTGGGCGGAGAGATGGCAGATGGAGTTTAATCCGGACAAATGTGAGGTAATGCATTTTGGAAGGTCTAATGCAGGTAGGGAATATACAGTGAATGGTAGAACCCTCAAGAGTATTGAACAAAGAACAAAGAACAAAGAAATGTACAGCACAGGAACAGGCCCTTCGGCCCTCCAAGCCCGTGCCGACCATACTGCCCGACTAAACTACAATCTTCTACATTTCCTGGGTGTGGCGCACAAAGACTCCGTGAGACGAATAGAGTGAAGTCGATGAGGCTTTATTAAGCGTGTCTGTTCCCCAGCAGCCCGATAGTAAACTGGCCTGCGGGGGAAGGCACCGGCTTCTTATACTTCGCCTTCAGGGCGGAGTATGAGGTCAACGGCCAACCAGGACCCGGGATCTGTCAGCCAATGACATTAGAGCTTCCAGTCCCACATGACCCCCAATACATACTACCACATTCACCCCTTGTCAAAAATGAACCCGGCGGGGTGATGCTTCGTATGGTGGTAAGGGTTTACAGGGCTGGTCCTGGGAGGATAGAACAGTTACATGGTAGTACCGTATTGGACAGTATCGTCCTGTTACAACTATTTACAGAGGATATAGAAAAACAAAATGTTCATTGGACAGTCCATCTTTGTTTTACATCGACGCCACGAGTCGGTCGGGCGGTCTGGTCGTCCGTGTCGATCGCCTCGGCCCCGGCGGTGGTGGTGGTGCTTGTACCAGCGTTGTCGCCTCTGGGAGCCGCACGGTTTCAGCTGTCGGTGCAAAGGGGAGGGGGACTGATCCTCCTGGGAAGGGGGCGGTCGCGGGGTGCGGCGGTGGCAGGAAGGGGGGCGGTTGGGTTGATGGTGCCGGGGGGGTGTGCGTGGTGCCGGCGGGCGCCAGATCCCGCAGGGAGACCGTGTCCTGTCGGCCGTCGGGGTACTCCACGTAGGCGTACTGGGGGTTTGCGTGGAGGAGGTGAACCCTTTCGACCAACGGGTCCGCCTTATGTGCCCGCACGTGCTTTCGGAGCAGGATGGGTCCTGGGGCCGCCAGCCAGGTCGGCAGCGACGTTCCAGAGGAGGACCTCCTAGGGAAGACAAGGAGACGCTCGTGAGGCGTTTGATTAGTGCTCGTACATAATAACGACCGGATGGAATGGAGAGCGTCCGGGAGGACCTCCTGCCACCGTGAAACTGGGAGATCCCTGGACCATAGGGCCAGTAGGACGGCCTTCCAGACCGTGCCGTTCTCCCTTTCTACTTGCCCGTTCCCCCGGGGGTTGTAGCTGGTCGTCCTGCTTGAGGCTATGCCCTTGCTGAGCAGGAACTGGCGCAGCTCGTCACTCATGAAAGAGGACCCCCTGTCACTGTGGACGTATGCGGGGTAACCGAACAGCGTGAAGATGCTGTTCAGGGCTTTAATGACTGTGGCCGCGGTCATGTCCGAGCAGGGAATGGCAAAAGGGAAGCGGGAGTATTCGTCCACTACATTAAGGAAATACGCGTTGCGGTCGGTGGAGGGGAGGGGCCCTTTGAAATCGAGACTGAGGCGTTCAAAGGGACGGGAAGCCTTAATCAGGTGCGCTCCATCTGGCCTGAAAAAATGCGGTTTGCATTCCGCGCAGATGTGGCAGTCTCTTGTGACTGTACGGACCTCCTCTAAGTAGTATGGGAGATTGCGGGACTTGATGAAGTGGTAAAACCGAGTGACCCCCGGGTGGCAGAGGTCCTCGTGGAGGGCTTGGAGGCGGTCAATTTGTGCGTTGGCACATGTGTCGCGGGATAGGGCATCAGACGGCTCGTTCAGCTTTCCGGGCCGGTAAAAGATCTCATAGTTGAAGGTGGAGAGCTCGATCCTCCACCTTAAGATCTTGTCGTTCTTGATCTTGCCCCGCTGTGCATTATCGAACATGAAGGCTACCGACCGTTGGTCAGTGAGGAGAGTGAATCTCCTGCCGGCTAGGTAATGCCTCCAATGTC
Organism: Scyliorhinus torazame; assembly: GCF_047496885.1. Classification (NCBI taxonomy): domain Eukaryota; kingdom Metazoa; phylum Chordata; class Chondrichthyes; order Carcharhiniformes; family Scyliorhinidae; genus Scyliorhinus; species Scyliorhinus torazame. The sequence continues at coordinate 378,540,744 of NC_092709.1, forward strand.
GCACAGCTTCCACTATGGCTTGGGCTTCCTTTTCCACTGAGGAGTGGCGGATTTCTGAGGCGTGGAGGGTTCGGGAGAAGAAGGCCACGGGTCTGCCCGCTTGGTTAAGGGTGGCCGCTAGAGCTACGTCAGAGGCGTCGCTCTCGACCTGGAAGGGGAGGGACTCGTCGATGGCGCGCATCGTGGCCTTTGCGATGTCCGCTTTGATGCGGCTGAAAGCCTGGCAAGCCTCTGTCGACAGAGGGAAGGTTGTGGTCTGTATTAGGGGGCGGGCCTTGTCTGCGTACTGGGGGACCCACTGGGCGTAATATGAAAAGAACCCCAGGCAGCGTTTCAGGGCTTTTGGGCAGTGCGGGAGGGGAAATTCCATGAGTGCGCGCATACGTTCGGGGTCGGGGCCTATTATCCCATTGCGCACTATGTAGCCCAGAATAGCTAGCCGATCGGTGCTAAAAACGCACTTGTCCTCGTTGTACGTGAGGTTCAAGGCTTTGGCGGTCTGGAGGAATTTTTGGAGGTTGGCGTCGTGGTCCTGCTGATCGTGGCCGCAGATGGTTACATTGTCGAGATACGGGAACGTGGCCCGTAACCCATGTTGATCAACCATTCGATCCATTTCCCGTTGGAAGACCGAGACGCCGTTTGTGACGCCAAAAAGGACCCGTAGGAAATGGTATAATCGCCCGTCTGCCTCGAAGGCTGTGTACTTGCGGTCACTTGGGCGGATGGGGAGCTGATGGTAGGCGGACTTGAGGTCCACGGTGGAGAAGACTTTATACTGGGCAATCCGATTGACCATGTCGGATATGCGGGGGAGAGGGTACGCGTCTAGTTGTGTGTACCTGTTGATGGTCTGGCTATAGTCAATGACCATCCTTTGTTTCTCCCCTGTCTTCACTACTACCACCTGCGCTCTCCAGGGACTATTGCTGGCCTGGATTATGCCCTCCTTTAGTAGCCGCTGGACTTCGGAGCGAATGAAGGTCCGGTCCTGGGCGCTGTACCGTCTGCTCCTAGTGGCGACGGGTTTGCAATCCGGGGTGAGGTTCGCAAACAAGGACGGGGGTTGCACCTTGAGGGTTGCGAGGCCACAGATAGTGAGTGGGGGTATGGGGCCGCCGAATTTAAATGTAAGGCTCTGTAGGTTACATTGAAAATCTAAGCCCAGCAAGGTGGGGGCACAGAGTTGGGGAAGGACGTTAAGTTTGTAGTTTTTGAATTCCCTCCCCTGTACCGTTAGGGTAACTATGCAGAATCCCTGGATATGTACGGAGTGGGATCCTGCAGCTAGGCAAATCTTTTGTGCGCTGGGGTAGGTAGTTAAGGAACAGCGTCTTACCGTGTCGGGATGTATAAAACTTTCCGTGCTCCCGGAGTCGACTAGGCATGGCGTCTCGTGGCCGTTAATTAGGACCGTTGTCGTCGTCGTCTGGAGAGTCCGGGGCCGAGCCTGATCGAGCGTAACCGAAGCGAGCCATGGTTGTAGTAGTGGGGTGGGGTCCGTTGTTGCCGTCCAAGATGGCGTCGGGGATGGACAAAATGCCCGCCCCCATGCGTCGTACAGGCCGGGGGCGGTCCAAGATGGTGGGGCCCTTCCTCCCCTCGTGGTGGTCGGGACCCAAAATGGCGGCGTCTGCGGGTCGCACATGGTGTGCTGGGGGGTCTGGGGAGCGCTAGGACCGCGCGGAGTTCCTGCATTGCGAGCGCCCGGGCTGCGGGCGCTAGGACCGCGCGGAGCTCCCTCGCCGGGGACAGCGGTGGTCGGGGCCCAGGCCGGCGGGTCAGTACTGCGAGCGCTGGGACCGTGAGGAGCTCCCTCGCCGGGGACGGAGGTGATCGGGGTCCAGGTAAGTTGTATTGCCGGCGGGTCAGGCGTGGGGCGCGGGACGGGGGTGAGGGCCCAGGTCGGCGGCGCCGGCGGGTCAGTCGTGGGGCGCGGGACGGGGGTGAGGGCCCAGGTCGGCGGCGCCGGCGGGTCAGTCGTGGGGCCGCGAGCGCTGGTCGTACATGGACTGCGGGGAGGGGGGTTGGGGAGCGTAGGCGGCGTGCAGGGCTCCCAGTTCTCCCGGGGCCGCGGTGGTCGGGACCCAAAATGGCGGCGCCTGCGGGTCGCACATGGCGTGCTGGGGGGGTTGGGAGGCATAGACTGCCTGTAGGGCTCCCTGTGGCCCCGGGACGGCGGCGACCACGCGGGATCGGCACACCACCGCATAGTGGCCCTTTTTCCCACAGCTTTTGCAGATGGCTGCGCGGGCCGGGCAGCGTTGTCGGGGGTGCTTCGCCTGGCCGCAGAAATAACAGCGGGCGCCCCCGGTGCGACTCGGCGTTTGGACTGCGCAAGCCTGTGGGGTGTCCGGGGGGGTGGGGTAGGGGGTTTGCCGCGGCGGGTACGTACAGGGCCCAATGGCCTGCCGCGCGGTCGGGGCCGTAGGCGCGGGTATTACGCGCGGCTACGTCCAGCGAGGCTGCCAGGGCCCGTGCCTCTGAGAGTCCTAGCGACTCTTTTTCTAGACGTCTTTGGCTGATTTGGGAGGATTGCATACCTGCCACAAAAGCATCGCGCATTAACATGTCCGTATGTTCGTTTGCATTCACCGACGGGCAGCTGCAGGCTCGTCCCAAAATCAGCAGCGCGGCGTAGAATTCGTCCATCGATTCTCCGGGAGCTTGCCGTCTTGTCGCGAGCTGGTAGCGAGCGTAGATTTGGTTAACTGGGCGAACGTAGAGACTTCTCAGTGCTGTGAACGCCGTCTGGAAATCGCGGGTGTCTTCAATGAGGGTGAAAATCTCCGTGCTCACCCTCGAGTGCAGGACCTGCAGTTTTTGTTCGTCTGAGACTCGGCCTGTGGTCGATGTGATGTAGGCCTCAAAGCAAGTCTGCCAGTGTTTGAAGGCTGCTGCCACATTCACTGCGTGGGGGCTGATCCTCAGGCATTCTGGAATGATCCTGAGCTCCATAGGCCTTTTTAGGCACGCTTAATAAATTGTAGCGCACAAAGACTCCGTGAGACGAATAGAGTGAAGTCGATGAGGCTTTATTAAGCGTGTCTGTTCCCCAGCAGCCCGATAGTAAACTGGCCTGCGGGGGAAGACTCCGGCTTCTTATACTTCGCCTTCAGGGCGGAGTATGAGGTCAACGGCCAACCAGGACCCGGGATCTGTCAGCCAATGGCATTAGGGCTTCCAGTCCCACATGACCCCCAATACATACTACCACACTGGGTCCGTATGCTTCTATTCCCATCCTATTCATATATTTGTCAAGATGCCCCTTAAATGTCACTATCGTCCCTGCTTCCACCACCTCCTCCGGTCGCGAGTTCCAGGTACCCACTACTGTCTGCGTAAAAAACTTGCCTCGTACATCTACTCTAAACCTTGCCCCTCTCACCTTAAACCTATGCCCCCTAGTAATTGACCCCTCTACCCTGGGGAAAAGCCTCTGACTATCCACTCTGTCTATGCCCCTCATAATTTTGTATACCTCTATCAGGTCGCCCCTCAACCTCCTTCGTTCCAGTGAGAACAAACCAAGTTTATTCAATCGCTCCTCATAGCTTATGCCCTCCATACCAGGCAACATTCTGGTAAATCTCTTCTGCACCCTCTCTAAAGCCTCCACATCCTTCTGGTAGTGTGGCGACCAGAATTGAACACTATACTCCAAGTGTGGCCTAACTAAGGTTCTATACAGCTGTAACATGACTTGCCAATTCTTATACTCAATGCCCCGGCCAATGAAGGCAAGCCTGCCGTATGCCTTCTTGACTACCTTCTCCACCTGTGTTGCCCCTTTCAATGACCTGTGGACCTGTACTCCTAGATCTCTTTGACTTTCAATACTCTTGAGGGTTCTACCATTCACTGTATATTCCCTACCTGCATTAGACCTTCCAAAATGCATTACCTCACATTTCTCCGGATTAAACTCCATCTGCCATCTCTCCGCCCAAGTCTCCAGACAATCTAAATCCTGCTGTATCCTCCGACAGTCCTCATCGCTATCCGCAATTCCACCAACCTTTGTGTCGTCTGCAAACTTACTAATCAGACCAGTTACATTGTCCTCCAAATCATTTATATATACTACAAAGAGCAAAGGTCCCAGCACTGATCCCTGTGGAACACCACTGGTCACAGCCCTCCAATTAGAAAAGCATCCCTCCATTGCTACCCTCTGCCTTCTATGGCCTAGCCAGTTCTGTATCCACCTTGCCAGTTCACCCCTGATCCCGTGTGACTTCACCTTTTGTACTAGTCTACCATGAGGGACATTGTCAAAGGCCTTACTGAAGTCCATATAGACAACATCTACTGCCCTACCTGCATCAATCATCTTAGTGACCTCCTCGAAAAACTCTATCAAGTTAGTGAGACACGACCTCCCCTTCACAAAACCGTGCTGCCTCTCACTAATACGTCCATTTGCTTCCAAATGGGAGTAGATCCTGTCTCTAAGAATTCTCTCCAGTAATTTCCCTACCACTGACGTAAGGCTCACCGGCCTGTAGTTCCCTGGATTATCCTTGCTACCCTTCTTAAACAGAGGCTATTCTCCAATCCTCCGGGACATCCCCTGAAGACAGCGAGGATCCAAAGATTTCTGTCAAGGCCTCAGCAATTTCCTCTCCAGCCTCCTTCAGTATTCTGGGGTAGATCCCATCAGGCCCTGGGGACTTATCTACCTTAATATTTTTTAAGACACCCAACACCTCGTCTTTTTGGATCACAATGTGACCCAGGCTATCTACACCCCCTTCTCCAGACTCAACATCTACCAATTTCTTCTCTTTGGTGAATACTGATGCAAAGTATTAATTTAGTACCTCGCCCATTTCCTCTGGCTCCACACATAGATTCCCTTGCCTATCCTTCAGTGGGCCAACCCTTTCCCTGGCTACCCTCTTGCTTTTTATGTACGTGTAAAAAGCCTTGGGATTTTCCTTAACCCTATTTGCTAATGACTTTTCGTGACCCCTTCTAGCCCTCCTGACTCCTTGCTTAAGTTCCTTCCTACTTTCCTTATATGCCACACAGGCTTCGTCTGTTCCCAGCCTTTTAGCCCTGACAAATGCCTCCTTTTTCTTTTTGACGAGGCCTACAATATCACTCGTCATCCAAGGTTCCCGAAAATTGTCGTATTTACCTTTCTTCCTCACAGGAACATGCCGGTCCTGTATTCCTTTCAACTGACACTTGAAAGCCTCCCACATGTCAGATGTTGATTTGCCCTCAAACATCCGCCCCCAATCTATGTTCTTCAGTTCCCGCCTAATATTGTTATAATTAGCCTTCCCCCAATTTAGCACATTCATCCTCGGACCACTCTTATCCTTGTCCACCAGTACTTTAAAACTTACTGAATTGTGGTCACTGTTACCGAAATGCTCCCCTACTGAAACATCTACCACCTGGCCGGGTTCATTCCCCAATACCAGGTCCAGTACCACCCCTTCCCTAGTTGGACTGTTTACATATTGTTTTAAGAAGCCCTCCTGGATGCTCCTTACAAACTCCGCCCCGTCTAAGCCCCTGGCACTAAGTGAGTCCCAGTCAATATTGGGGAAGTTGAAGTCTCCCATCACCACAACCCTGTTGTTTTAAGTCAAAGAGATCTAGTTGAAAGTCAAAGAGATCTAGGAGTACAGGTCCACAGGTCATTGAAAGGGGCAACACAGGTGGAGAAGGTAGTCAAGAAGGCATACGGCATGCTTGCCTTCATTGGCCGGGGCATTGAGTATAAGAATTGGCAAGTCATGTTGCAGCTGTATAGAACCTTAGTTAGGCCACACTTGGAGTATAGTGTTCAATTCTGGTCGCCACACTACCAGAAGGATGTGGAGGCTTTAGAGAGGGTGCAGAAGAGATTTACCAGAATGTTGCCTGGTATGGAGGGCATTAGCTATGAGGAGCGATTGAATGAACTCGGTTTGTTCTCACTGGAACGAAGGAGGTTGAGGGGAGACCTGATAGAGGTCTACAAAATTATGAGGGGCATAGACAGAGTGGATAGTCAGAGGCTTTTCCCCAGGGTAGAGGGGTCAATTACTAGGGGGCATAGGTTTAAGGTGAGAGGGGCAAGGTTTAGACTAGATGTACGAGGCAAGTTTTTTACGCAGAGGGTAGTGGGTGCCTGGAACTCGCTACCGGAGGAGGTGGTGGAAGCAGGAACGATAGTGACATTTAAGGGGCATCTTGACAAATACATGAATAGGATGGGAATAGAGGGATATGGACCCAGGAAGTGTAGAAGATTGTAGTTTAGTCGGGCAGCATGGTCGGCACGGGCTTGGAGGGCCAAAGGGCCTGTTCCTGTGCTTTCCATTTCTTTGTTCTTTGTTCTTTGTTTGTCTGCCCGCTTGGTTAAGGGTGGCCGCCAGAGCTACATCCGATGCGTCGCTCTCAACCTGGAAGGGGAGGGACTCGTCGATGGCGCGCATCGTGGCCTTTGCGATGTCCGTTTTGATGCGGCTAAAGGCCTGGCATGCCTCTGTCGACAGGGGGAAGGTAGTGGACTGGATTAGTGCATGGGCCTTGTCTGCGTACTGGGGGACCCACTGGGCGTAATAAGAAAAGAAGCCCAGGCAACGTTTCAGGGCTTTGGCACAGTGGGGGAGAGGGAACTCCATGAGGGGGCGCATGCGTTCAGGGTCGGGGCCTATCACTCCATTACCCACTACATAGCCCAGGATGGCTAGACGATCGGTGCGGAACACGCATTTTTCTTTGTTGTAAGTGAGGTTCAGGGCGTGAGCGGTCTGGAGGAATTTTTGGAGGTTGGCGTCGTGGTCCTGCTGGTCATGGCCGCAGATGGTGACGTTGTCGAGATACGGGAACGTGGCCCGTAAACAGTGCTGGTCAACCATTCGGTCCATCTCTCGTTGGAAGACCGAGACTCCGTTCGTGACGCCGAATGGAACCCTTAAAAAGTGGTATAACCGCCCGACTGCTTCGAAGGCAGTATAGTTGCGGTCACCGGGACGGATGGGGAGCTGGTGGTAGGCGGACTTGAGGTCCACGGTGGAAAAGACCTTGTCCTGTGCAATCCGATTGACCATGTCAGATATGCGGGGGAGAAGGTACGCATCTAGCTGAGTTACCTGTTGATGGTCTGACTATAGTCGATGACCATCCTCTGTTTCTCCCCGGTCTTAACAACTACCACCTGGGCTCTCCAGGGACTGTTGCTAGCCTGGGTGATGCCTTCCTTCAGCAGCCTCTGGACTTCGGACCGGATAAATCATAGAATCATAGAAGTTTACAGCATGGAAACAGGCCCTTCGGCCCAACCAGTCCATGCCGCCCAGTTTTTACCAGTAAGCTAGTCCCAGTTGCCCGCACTTGGCCCATAACCCTCTATACCCATCTTACCCATGTAACCATCTAAATGCTTTTTAAAAGACACAATTGTACCCGCCTCTACTACTACCTCTGGCAGCCCATTCCAGACGCTCACTACCCTCTGAGTGAAGAAATTGCCCCTCTGGGCCCTTCTGAATCTCTCCCCTCTCACCTTAAACCTATGCCCTCTAGTTTTAGACTCCCCTACCTTTGGGAAAAGATGTTGACTATCTACCTTATCTATGCCCCTCATTATTTTATAGACCTCTATAAGATCACCCCTAAGCCTCCTACGCTCCAGGGAAAAAAATCCCAGTCTATCCAGCCTCTCCTTATAACTCAAACCATCAAGTCCCGGCAACATCCTAGTAAATCTTTTCTGCACTCTTTCTAGTTTAATAATATCCTTTCTATAATAGGGTGACCAGAACTGCACACAGTATTCCAAGTGTGGCCGTACCAATGTCTTGTACAACTTCAACAAGATGTCCCAACTCCTGTATTCAATGTTCTGACCAATGAAACCAAGCATGCTGAATGCCTTCTTCACCACCCTGTCCACCTGCGACTCCACCTTCAAGGAGCTATGAACCTGTACTCCTAGATCTCTTTGTTCTATAACTCTCCCCAACGCCATACCATTAACTGAGTAGGTCCTGGCCTGATTCGATCGGCCAAAATGCATCACCTCACATTTATCTAAATTAAACTCCATCTGCCATTCGTCGGCCCACTGGCCTAATTGATCAAGATCCCGTTGCAATCCTAGATAACCTTCTTCACTATCCACTGTGCCACCAATCTTGGTGTCATCTGCAAACTTACTAACCATGTCTCCTAAATTCTCATCCAAATTATTAATATATATCACAAATAACAGTGGACCCAGCACCGATCCCTGAGGCACACCACTGGTCACAGGCCTCCAGTTTGAAAAACAACCCTCTATAACCACCTTCTGTCGTCCAGCCAATTTTGAATCCAATTGGCAACCTCACCCTGGATCCCGTGAGCTTTAACCTTCTGCAACAACCTACCAGGCGGCACCTTGTCAAAGGCTTTGCTAAAGTACACGTAGACAACGTCTACTGCACTGCCCTCATCGACCTTCTTGGTCACCCCCTCAAAAAACTCAATCATATTTGTGAGACATGATTTTCCACGCACAAAGCCATGCTGACTGCCCCGAATCAGTCCTTGCCTCTCTAAATGCTTGTAGATCCTGTCTCTCAGAATGCCTTCTAGGAACTTACCTACTACAGACGTTAGGCTCACCGGTCTGTAGTTCCCAGGCTTTTCCCTGCTGCCCTTCTTAAACAAGGACACAACATTCGCTACTCTCCAATCTTCAGGCACCTCACCTGTGGCTGACGATGATTCAAATATCTCTGTTAGGGGACCCGCAATTTCCTCCCTAGCCTCCCACAACATCCTGGGATACATTTCATCAGGTCCCGGGGATTTATCTACCTTGATGCGCTTTAAGACTTCTCAAGTCATCACTATTTATTTCCCTTAGTTTCCTAACATCCATGCCTTTCTCCACCGTGAATACCGATGAGAAATATTCATTCAGGATCTCACCCAACTCTTGTGGCTCTGCACATAGATGTCCTTGTTGATCCTTAAGAGGCCCTACTCTGTCCCTAGTTACTCTTTTTCCCTTTATGTATCTGTAGAAGGTCTTTGGATTCTCCCTTGCATTATTTGCCAAAGCAATTTCATGTCCCCTTTTTGCCCTCCTGATTTCCCTCTTAACTCTATTTCGACAATCTCTATACTCTTCAAGGGATCCACTTGATCCCAGTTGTTTATGTACGTCATATGCCTCCTTCTTCTTTTTGACCAGAGTCTCAATATCTCTAGTCATCCAGGGTTCCCTACTTCTACCAGCCTTGCCCTTCACTCTAAAGGGAATGTGCTTACCCTGCACCCTGGTTAACACATTTTTAAAAGCCTCCCATTTACCAGCCGTCCCTTTGCCTGCCAACAGTCTCCCCCAATCTACCTCTGCAAGTTCCTGTCTGATACCATCAAAATTGGCCTTGCCCCAATTAAGAATTTTAACTCTTGGGTCAGACCTATCAACGTGGCCTCGCCTCTTGTTGGCCTGTCAACATACTGTGTCAGGAAACCCTCCTGCACACATTGTACAAAAAACGACCCATCTAATGTACTCGAACTATATCTTTTCCAGTCAATATTTGGAAAGTTAAAGTCTCCCATAATAACTACCCTGTTACTTTCGCTCTTATCCAGGATCATCTTCGCCATCCTTTCCTCTACATCCCTAGAACTATTTGGAGGCCTATAGAAAACTCCCAACAGGGTGACCTCTCCTTTCCTGTTTCTAACCTCAGCCCATACTACCTCGGAAGAAGAGTCCCCATCTAGCATCCTCTCCGCCACCGTAATACTGTTCTTGACTAGCAGCGCCACACCTCCCCCTCTTTTGCCTCCTTCTCTGAGCTTACTAAAACACTTAAACCCCGGAACCTGCAACATCCATTCCTGTCCCTGCTCTATCCATGTCTCTGAAATGGCCACAACATCGAAGTCCCAGGTACCAACCCATGCTGCCAGTTCCCCTACCTTATTTCGTATACTCCTGGCATTGAAGTAGACACACTTCAAACCACCTACCTGAACACTGGCCCCCTCCTGCGACGTCAAATCTGTGCTCCTGACCTCTATACTCTCATTCTCCCTTACCCTAAAACTACAATCCAGGTTCCCATGCCCCTGCTGCATTAGTTTAAACCCCCCCAAAGAGCACTAACAAATCTCCCCCCCAGGATATTTGTGCCCCTCAGGTTCAGATGTAGACCATCCTGTCTGTAGAGGTCCCACCTTCCCCAGAAAGAGCCCCAGTTATTCAGAAATCTGAATCCCTCCCGCCTGCACCATCCCTGTAGCCACGTGTTTAATTGCTCTCTCTCCCTATTCCTCATCTCACTATCACGTGGCACGGGCAACAACCCAGAGATAACAACTCTGTTTGTTCTCGTTCTGAGCTTCCATCCTAGCTCCCTGAAAGCCTGCCTGACATCCTTGTCCCCTTTCCTACCTATGTCGTTGGTGCCAATGTGGACCATGACTTGGGCTGCTCCCCCTCCCCCTTAAGGACCCGGAAAACATGATCCGAGACATCACGTACCCTTGCACCTGGGAGGCAACATACCAAACGTGAGTCTCTCACGCTCCCACAAAATCTCCTATCTGTGCCCCTGACTATCGAGTCCCCAATTACTAATGCTCTGCTCCTCTCCCCCCTTCCCTTCTGAGCAACAGGGACAGACTCAGTGCCAGAGGCCCGTACCCCATGGCTTACCCCTGGTAAGTCGTCCCCCCCACAAGTATCCAAAGCGGTATACTTGTTTCTCAGGGGAACGACCGCAGGGGATCCCTGCACTGACTGTTTTTTCCCAGTCCCTCTTACAGTTACCCATCTATCTCCAATCTTTGGTGTAACTAATTCCCTGAAGCTGCTATCTATGACCCCCTCTGCCTCCCGAATGATCCGAAGTTCATCCAACTCCAGCTCCAGTTCCCTAACTCGGTCTTGGAGGAGCTGGAGATGGCAGCACTTCCTGCAGGTAAAATCAGCAGGGACACTAACTGCATCCCTCACCTCAAACATCCTGCAGGAGGAACATTGCACTCCCTTCCCTGCCATTCCTCTAACTTTCTACCAAGATCTGGTTAAAATAAATTAAAAATAAATAATATAATATGGCACTTACCTCACACCAATGTGTTTTATTATTAGGTTAGAGGAGGGCGGGTGGGAGACACTACACGTGTAGTGCCTCGGGTTTCCTCTCCACCAGAATTTATTGGTGGTGGGGGTGGGGGTGGGGGGGGGGGGGGGGGGGGGGGTGGGGGGAACCTTCCCAGAAGTCCGCGGGTCGAAATTCCGGTTCCGGGTCGAACTTCCGGTTCCCGCCTTATATTTAAAAAAATCTATCCCATCTATTCCCTTCAGAATTTTATATGTCTCAATAAGATCCCCCGCATCCTTCTAATAAACTCCAATGAGTACAGTCCCAGTCTACTCAACCTCTCCTCGTAATCCAACCCCTTCAGCTCAGGGATTAACCTAGTGAATCTCCTCTGCACTCCCTCCAGTGCCAGTACGTCCTTTCTCAAGTAAGGAGACCAAAACTGAACACAATACTCCAGGTGTGGCCTCACCAACACCTTATACAATTGCAGCCTAACCTCCCTAGTCTTGAACTCCATCCCTCTAGCAATGAAAGACAAAACTCGATTAGCCTTCTTAATCACCTGTTGCACCTGCACACCAACTTTTTGCGACTCGTGCACCAGCACACCCAGGTCCCTCTGCACAGCAGCATGTTTTAACATCTTACCGTTTAAATAATAATCCATTCTGCTGTTATTCCTCCCAAAATGGATAGCCTCACACTTGGCAACATTGAATTCCATCTGCCAGACCCTAGCCCATTCACCTAACCTATCCAAATCCCTCTGCAGACTGCCGGTATCCTCTGCACTTTTTGCTTTACCACTCATCTTAGTGTCGTCTGCAAACTTTGACACATTGCACTTGGTCCCCAACTCCAAATCGTCTATGTAAATTGTGAACAACTGCGGGCCCAACACTGATCCTTGAGGGACCCCACTAGTTACAGGTTGCCAACCAGAGAAACACCCATTTACCCCACTCTCTGCTTTCTGTTAGTTAACCAATCCTCTACCCATGCTACCACTTTACCCTCAATGCCATGCATCTTTAGTTTATGCACACACACAGACACACACATAGACACACACATAGACACACACACAGACACACACACAGACACACACACAGACACACACACACAGACACACACACACAGACACACAGAGACACACACATACAGACACACACAGAGACACACACAGAGACACACACAGAGACACACACCAACACACACAGAGACACACACCAACACACACAGAGACACACACAGACACACACACCAACACACACACACACACACGCACACACATACGGACACACACACAGACACAAGCACACACACACAGACACACACACAGACATGCACACACACAGACACGCACACAGACACGCACACAGACACGCACACAGACACATACACAGACACACACCCACAGACACACACCCACAGACACCCACACAAAGACACACACACACAGACACACACACACACAGACACACACACACATACACACACACAGATACACAAACAGAGAGACACACACAGACACACACCCAGACACACACACACACACATACACACCCACAGACACACACCCACAGACACACACCCACAGACACACATGCACACAGACACCCACACAAAGACACACATGCACACAGACACCCACACAAAGACACACACACACAGACACACAGACACACACATACACAGACACACACAGACACAGACACACACACACACACATACA
>NC_092709.1:378558544-378613544 GCF_047496885.1 Scyliorhinus torazame
CTCAGACTCGGTCTGAATGCCTTCCCTCCTTGCACCTGCTTTCTGATGTGTTTGTGTTCAATTGCAGGGGTCCCAAATATCATCTCTTGGCCCACACAAACCTCTCTCTGCCAGCAATCCACAGTAGTTTCTGGACACACAGTCTCCGCACTGTGGGTAACGGTATGTACAAATGTTTTCTGTCACATTTCCCTGTCTCCTCCCTGTCCACCTCCACCTCATCACCCGTCTCCAACTTGATGCTTGTGTGTGTCTGTGTGTGTGTGTGTGTCTGTGTGTATGTCTGTCAGTGTGTGTGTGTCTGTGTGTGTGTCTGTGTATGTGTGTGTGTGTGCGTGTCTGTGTGTGTCTGCATGTGTGTGTCTTTGTGTGTGCGTGTGTCTGTGTGTGTGTGTCTGTGTGTGTGCGTGTCTGTGTGTGTGTCTGCATGTGTGTGTCTTTGTGTGTGCCTGTGTGTGTGTGTGTGTCTGTGTGTATGTCTGTCTGAATGTGTGTCTGTCTGAATGTGTGTCTGTGTGTGTGCGTGTCTGTGTGTGCGTGTCTGTATGTGTGTCCGTGTGTGTGTGTGTCATAGAACATAGAACATTACAGCGCAGTACAGGCCCTTCGGCCCTCGATGTTGCGCCGACCTGAGAAACCACTCTAAAGCCCATCTACACTATTCCCTTATTGTCCATATGTCTATCCAATGACCATTTGAATGTCCTTAGTGTTGGCGAGTCCACTACTGTTGCAGGCAGGACATTCCACGCCCTTACTACTCTCTGAGTAAAGAACCGACCTCTGACATCTGTTTTATATCTATCTCCCCTCAATTTAAAGCTACGTCCCCTCATGCTAGACATCACCATCCGAGGAAAAAGGCTCTCACTGTCCACCCTATCCAATCATCTGATCATCTTGTATGCCTCAATTAAGTCACCTCTTAACCTTCTTCTCTCTAACGAAAACAACCTCAAGTCCCTCAGCCTTTCCTCATAAGATCTTCCCTCCATACCAGGCAACATTCTGGTAAATCTCCTCTGCACCCTTTCCAATGCTTCCACATCCTTCCTATAATGCGGCGACCAGAATTGCACGCAATACTCCAAATGCGGCCGCACCAGAGTTTTGTACAGCTGCAACATGACCTCATGGCTCCGAAACTCAATCCCTCTACCAATAAAAGCTAACACACCGTACGCCTTCTTAACAACCCTCTCAACCTGGGTGGCAACTTTCAGGGATCTATGTACATGGACACCGAGATCTCTCTGCTCATCCACACTGCCAAGAATCTTACCAATAGCCCAGTACTCAGTCTTCCTGTTATTCCTTCCAAAATGAATCACCTCACACTTTTCTGCATTAAACTCCATTTGCCACCTCTCAGCCCAGCGCTGCAGCTTATCTATGTCCCTCTGTAACTTGTAACATCCTTCCGCACTGTCCACAACTCCACCAACTTTAGTGTCATCTTAAAATTTACTCACCCATCCTTCTACGCCCTCCTCCAGGTCATTTATAAAAATGACAAACAGCAGTGGCCCCAAAACAGATCGTTGTGGTACACCACTAGTAACTGGACTTCAGTCTGAACATTTCCCATCAACCACCACCCTTTGTCTTCTTCCAGCTAGCCAATTTCTGATCCAAACTGCTAAACCTCCCTGAATCCCATGCCTCCGTATTTTCTGCGTTAGCCTACCGTGGGGAACCTTATCAAACGCTTTACTGAAATCCATATACACCACATCAACTGCTTTACCCTCATCCACCTGTTTGGTCACCTTCTCAAAGAACTCTATAAGGTTTGTGAGGCACGACCTACCCTTCACAAAACCGTGTTGACTATCTCTAATCAAATTATTCCTTTCCAGATGATTATACATCCTAACTCTTTTCAACCTTTCCAAGATTTTTCCCACAACAGAAGTAAGGCTCACTGGTCTATAGTTACCGGGGTTATCTCTATTCCCCTTCTTGAACAAGGGGACAACATTTGCTATCCTCCAGTCTTCTGGCACTATTCCTGGAGACAAAGATGACTTAAAGATCAAAGCCAAAGGCTCAGCAATCTCCTCCCTAGCTTCCCAGAAAATCCTAGGATAAATCCCATCCGGCCCAGGGGATTTAGCTATTTTCACACTTTGCAGAATTGCTAACACCTCCTCCTTATGAACCTCAAGCCCTTCTAGTCTAGTAGCCTGAATCTCAGTATTCTCCGCGACAACATTGTCTTTTTCCTGTGTGCATACTGACGAAAAATATTCATTTAGCACCTCTCCTATCTCCTCGGACTCCAAGCACAACTTCCCACAACTGTCCTTGACTGGCCCTACTCTTACCCTAGTCATTCGTTTATTCCTGATATATCTATAGAAACTTTAGGGTTATCCTTGATCCTACCTGCCAAAGACTTCTCATGTCCCCTCTTGGCTCTTCTTAGCTCTCTCTTTAGGTCCTTCCTAGCTAACTTGTAACTCTCGAGTGCCCTTACTGAACCTTCATGTCTCATCTTTACATACGCCTCCTTCTTCCTCTTGACAAGTGTTTCGACTGCCTTAGTGAACCACGGTTCCCTTGCTCGACCACTTCCTCCCTGCCTGACAGGTACATACTTATCAAGGACACTCAGTAGCTGTTCCTTGAACAAGCTCCACGTTTCCATTGTGCCCATCCCCTGCAGTTTTCCTCTCCATCCGATGTATCCTAAGTCTTGCCTCATCGCATCATAATTGCCTTTCCCCCAGATATAACTCTTGCCCTGCGGCATATACCTATCCCTTTCCATCACTAAAGTAAACGTAATCGAATTGTGGTCACTATCACCAAAGTGCTCACCTACCTCCAAATCTAACACCTGTCCTGGTTCATTACCCAGTACCAAATCCAATATGGCCTCGCCTCTCGTTGGCCTATCTACATACAAAGAACAAAGAAATGTACAGCACAGGAACAGGCCCTTCGGCCCTCCAAGCCCATGCCGACCATACTGCCCGACTAAACTACAATCCTCTACACTTCCTGGGTCCGTATCCTTCTATTCCCATCCTATTCATATATTTGTCAAGATGCCCCTTAAATGTCCCTATCGTCCCTGCTTCCACTACCTCCTCCGGTAGTGAGTTCCAGGCACCCACTACCCTCTGCGTAAAAAACTTGCCTCGTACATCTACTCTAAACTTTGCCCCTCTCACCTTAAACCTATGCCCCCTAATAATTGACCCCTCTACCCTGGGGAAAAGCCTCTGACTATCCACTCTGTCTATGCCCCTCATAATTTTGTATACCTCTATCAGGTCGCCCCTCAACCTCCTTCGTTCCAGTGAGAACAAACCGAGTTTATTCAATCGCTCCTCATAGCTTATGCCCTCCATACCAGGCAACATTCTGGTAAATCTCTTCTGCACCCTCTCTAAAGCCTCCACATCCTTCTGGTAGTGTGGCGACCAGAATTGAACACTATACTCCAAGTGTGGCCTAACTAAGGTTCTATACAGCTGCAACATGACTTGCCAATTCTTATACTCAATGCCCCGGCCAATGAAGGCAAGCATGCCGTATGCCTTCTTGACTACCTTCTCCACCTGTGTAGCCCCTTTCAGTGATCTGTGGACCTGTACTCCTAGATCTCTTTACACATACTGTGTCAGGAAACCCTCCTGCACACATTGGACAAAAACGGACCCATCTAATGTACTCGAACTATAGCGTTTCCAGTCAATATTTGGAAAGTTAAAGTCCCCCATAACAAGGGGGCTGTTTAGCACAGGGCTAAATCGCTGGCTTTGAAAGCAGACCAAGGCAGGCCAGCAGCACGGTTCAATTCCCGTATCAGCCTCCCCGAACAGGCGCCGGAATGTGGCGACTAGGGGCTTTTCACAGTAACTTCTTTTGAAGCCTACTTGTGACAATAAGCGATTTTCATTTCATTTTTCATTTAACTACCCTGTTGCTTTCGCTCCTTTCCAGAATCATCTTTGCAATCCTCTCCTCTACATCTCTGGAACTTTTCGGAGGCCTATAGAAAGTGAGTGTGTGTGTGTGTCTGTGAGTCTGTGTGTCTGTGCGTGTGTCTGTGTGTGTGTCTGTGAGTCTGTGTGTCTGTGCGCGTGTCTGTGAGTCTGTGTGTCTGTGCGCGTGTCTGTGTGTGTGTCTGTGAGTCTGTGTGTCTGTGCGCGTGTCTGTGTGTGTGTCTGTGAGTCTGTGTCTGTGCGCGTGAGACAATAGGACTGAGTCAGCACGGCTTTGTCAAGGGGAGGTCGTGTCTGACAAATCTGTTCAAGTTCTTTGAGGAGGTAACAAGGAAGCTAGCCGAAGGAGAACCAGTGGACGTGATTTATTTAGATTTCCAGAAGGCCTTTGACAAGGTGCCGTATAGGAGACAGTTGAATAAGTTAAGAGCCCATGGTGTTCAGGTAAGATCCTGGCATGGATAGAGGATTGGCTGACTGGCAGAAGGCAGAGAGTGGGGATAAAGGGGTCTTTTTCAGGATGACAGCCGGTGACTAGTGGTGTGCCTCAGGGGTCGGTGCTGGGACCACAACTTTTCACAATATACATTAATGATCTGGAAGAAGGTACTGAAGGCACTGTTGCTAAGTTTGCAGATGATACAAAGATCTGCAGAGGGACAGGTAGGATTGAGGAAGCAGGGGGGCTGCAGAAGGATTTGGACAAGCTAGGAGAGTGGGCAATGAAGTGGCAGATGAAATACAATGTGGAAAAATGAGAGGTTATGCACTTTGGAAAGAGGAATTTAGGCACAGACTATTTTCTAAATGTGGAAATGCTTTGGAAATCAGAAGCACAAAGGGACTTGGGAGTCCTTGTTCATGATTCTCTTAAGGTTAACGTGCAGGTTCAGTCGGCAGTTAGGAAGGCAAATGCAATGTTAGAATTCATGTCAAGAGGGCTGGAATACAAGACCAGGGATGTACTTCTGAGGCTGTATAAGGCTCTGGTCAGACCCCATTTGGAGTATTGTGAGCAGATTGGGCCCCGTATCTAAGGAAGGATGTGTTGGCCTTGGAAAGGGTCCAGAGGAGGTTCACAAGAATGATCCCTGGAATGAAGAGCTTGTCGTATGAGGAACGGTTGAGGATTCTGGGTCTGTACTCATTGGAGTTTAGAAGGATGAGGGGGGATCTCATTGAAACTTACAGGATACTGCGAGGCCTGGATAGAGTGGACGTGGAGAGGATGTTTCCACTTGTAGGAGAAACTAGAAGCAGAGGACACCACGTCAGACTAAAGGGACGATCCTTTAAAACTGAGATGAGGAGGAATTTCTCCAGCCAGAGGGTGGTGAATCTGTGGAACTCTTTGCCGCAGAAGGCTGTGGAGGCCAATTCACTGAGTGTCTTTAAGACAGAGATAGATAGGTTCTTGATTAATAAGGGGATCGGGGTTATGGGGAGAAGGCAGGAGAATGGGGATGAGAAAATATCAGCCATGATTGAATGGCGGAGCAGACTCGATGGGCCGAGTGGCCTAATTCTGCTCCGATGTCTTATGGGTGTGTGTGTGTGTTAGGTCAGGATGTGAGGAAAAACCTTTTCACCCAAAGGGGGTGGGAGTCAGGAAGTCGCTGCCTGAAAGGGTGGTGGAGGCAGACACCCTCAGAACATTTCAGGAGTAGTTAGATGTGCTCTTGCGATCCCAGTGCGGACAAGACTATTACCCAAGTGCTGGCATAGGGATGAGAAGAGTGAGGTGGGTGTTTCTCACTGGCACAGACGCAATGGGCCGAAGGCCTTGTCTGTGCTCCCAGTCTCTCACTCTCTCACTCTCTGTCTCTCTCTCTCTCTGTCTGTCTGTCTCTCTCTGTCTCTCACACTCTGTCTCTGTCTCTCTCTCTCTCTCTGTCTGTCTGTCTCTCTCTGTCTCTCACACTCTGTCTCTGTCTCTCTCTCTCTCTCTGTCTGTCTGTCTCTCTCTGTCTCTCACACTCTGTCTCTGTCTCTCTCTCTCTCTCTGTCTGTCTCTCTCTCTCTGTCTCTCTCTCTCTCTGTCTCTCTCTCTGTCTCTGTCTCTCTCTCTCTGTTTCTCTCTCTCTCTGTTTCTCCCTCTCTCTGTTTCTCTCTCTGTTTCTCTCTCTCTCTGTTTCTCTCATTCTCTGTCTCTCTCTCTGTTTCTCCCTCTCTCTCTGTTTCTCTTTCTCTCTGTTTCTCTCATTCTGTTTCTCCCTCTCTGTTTCTCTCTCTCTCTGTTTCTCCCTCTCTCTGTTTCTCCCTCTCTCTCTCTGTGTTTCTCTCTCTCTCTGTTTCTCTCTCTCTGTTTCTCTCTCTCTGTTTCTCCCTCTCTCTGTTTCTCCCTCTCTCTGTTTCTCCCTCTCTCTGTTTCTCCCTCTCTCTCTCTCTGTTTCTCCCTCTCACTGTTTCTCCCTCTCTGTTTCTCCCTCTCTCTCTCTCTGTTTCTCCCTCTCTCTGTTTCTCCCTCTCTCTGTTTCTCTCTCTCTCTGTTTCTCTCTCTCTCTCTATCTCTGTTTCTCGCTCTGTCGCTGTTTCTCTCTCTCTCTGTCTCTCCCTCTCTCTGTTTCTCCCTCTCTGTTTCTCCCTCTCTCTGTTTCTCTCTCTCTCTGTTTCTCCCTCTGTCCTTCTCTCTGTTTCTCTCTCTCTGTTTCTCTCTCTCTCTGTTTCTCCCCCTCTCTGTTTCTCCCTCTCTCTCTCTCTGTTTCTCTATCTCTCTGTTTCTGTCTCTCTCTGTTTCTCTCTCTCTGTTTCTCCCTCTCTCTGTTTCTCTCTCTCTCTGTTTCTCCCTCTCTGTTTCTCTCTCTCTGTTTCTCTCTCTATCTCTGTTTCTCTCTCTGTTTCTCCCTCTCTCTGTTTCTCTCTCTCTCTGTTTCTCCCTCTCTCTGTTTCTCTCTCTCTGTTTCTCTCTCTCTGTTTCTCCCTCTCTCTGTTTCTCCCTCTCTGTTTCTCTCTCTCTCTGTTTCTCTCTCTCTCTGTTTCTCTCTCTCTCTGTTTCTCTCTCTCTCTGTTTCTCTCTCTCTCTGTTTCTCCCTCTCTCTGTTTCTCCCTCTCTCTGTTTCTCTCTCTCTGTTTCTCCCTCTCTCTGTTTCTCTCTCTCTGTTTTGTCTCTCTCTGTTTCTCTCTCTCTATTTCTCCCTCTCTCTGTTTCTCCCTCTCTCTGTTTCTCTCTCTCTCTGTTTCTCTCACTCTCTGTTTCTCTCTCTCTGTTTCTCCCTCTACCTGCTTCTCCCTCTCTCTCTCTCAGTTTCTCTCTCTCTCTGTTTCTCTCTCTCTCTGTCTCTCTCTCTCTCTGTTTCTCCCTCTCTGTTTCTCTTTCACTTTGTTTCTCTCATTCTGTTTCTCCCTCTCTCTGATTCTCTCTCTCTCTGTTTCTCTCTCTCTCTGTTTCTCTCTCTCTCTGTTTCTCCCTCTCTCTGTTTCTCCCTCTCTCTGTTTCTCCCTCTCTCTCTCTCTGTTTCTCTCTCTCTCTGTTTCTCTCTCTGTTTCTCTCTCTCTCTGTTTCTCTCTCTCTCTGTTTCTCCCTCTCTCTGTTTCTCTCTCTCTCTGTTTCTCCCTCTCTCTCTCTCTCTCTCTGTTTCTCTCTCTCTCTGTTTCTCCCTCTCTCTGTTTCTCTCATTCTCTGTCTCTCTCTCTGTTTCTCCCTCTCTTTCTGTTTCTCTTTCTCTCTGTTTCACTTATTCTGTTTCTCCCTCTCTCGGTTTCTCTCTCTCTCTATTTCTCCCTCTGTCTCTCTCTCTGTTTCTCCCTCTCTCTGTTTCTCCCTCTCTCTGTTTCTCCCTCTCTCTGTTTCTCTTATTCTGTTTCTCCCTCTCTCTGTTTCTCTCTCTCTCTGTTTCTCCCTCTCTCTGTTTCTCCCTCTCTCAGTTTCTCCCTCGCTCTGTTTCTCCCTCTCTCTCTCTCTCTCTGTTTCTCACTCTCTGTTTCTCTCTCTCTCTGTTTCTCTCTCTCTCTGTTTCTCTCTCTCTCTGTTTCTCTCTCTCTCTGTTTCTCTCTCTCTCTGTTTCTCTCTCTCTCTGTTTCTCTCTCTCTGTTTCTCTCATTCTGTTTCTCCCTCTCTCTGTTTCTCTCTCTCTCTGTTTCTCCCTCTGTCTCTCTGTTTCTCCCTCTCTCTCTGTTTCTCTTTCTCTCTGTTTCTCTCATTCTGTTTCTCCCTCTCTCTGTTTCTCTCTCTCTCTGTTTCTCCCTCTGTCTCTCTCTCTGTTTTTCTCTCTCTCTCTGTTTCTCCCTCTGTCTCTCTCTCTGTTTCTCTCTCTCTCTGTTTCTCTCTCTCTCTGTTTCTCCCTCTCTCTGTTTCTCCCTCTCTCTCTCTCTGTGTTTCTCTCTCTCTCTGTTTCTCTCTCTCTGTTTCTCCCTCTCTCTGTTTCTCCCTCTCTCTGTTTCTCCCTCTCTCTCTCTCTCTGTTTCTCTCTCTCTCTGTTTCTCTCTCTCTCTGTTTCTCTCTCTCTCTGTTTCTCTCTCTCTGTTTCTCTCTCTCTCTGTTTCTCTCATTCTGTTTCTCCCTCTCTCTGTTTCTCTCTCTCTCTCTGTTTCTCTCTCTCTGTTTCTCTCTCTCTGTTTCGCTCTCTCTCTGTTTCTCTCTCTCTCTGTTTCTCCCTCTCTCTCTGTTTCTCTCTCTGTTTCTCTCTCTCTCAGTTTCTCTCTCTCTCTGTTTCTCTCTCTCTCTGTTACTCTCTCTCTCTGTTTCTCTCATTCTCTGTTTCTCTCTCTCTCTGTTTCTCCCTCTCTCTGTTCCTCTCTCTCTCTGTTTCTCTCTCTCTCTGTTTCTCCCTCTCTCTCTGTTTCTCTCTCTGTTTCTCTCTCTCTCTGTTTCTCTCTCTCTGTTTCTCTCTCTCTCTGTTTCTCTCATTCTCTGTTTCTCTCTCTCTCTGTTTCTCCCTCTCTCTGTTTCTCCCTCTCTCTGTTTCTCTTTCTCTCTGTTTCTCTCATTCTGTTTCTCTCATTCTGTTTCTCTCTCTCTCTCTGTTTCTCTCCCTCTCTGTTTCTGTCACTCTCTGTTTCTCTCTCTCTCTCTGTTTCTCCCCCTCTCTCTCTCTCTGTTTCTCCCTCTCTCTGTTTCTCTCTCTCTCTGTTTCTCCCTCTCTCTCTCTCTCTCAGTTTCTCTCTCTCTCTGTTTCTCTCTCTCTCTGTTTCTCCCTCTCTCTGTTTCTCTCTCTGTTTCCCTCTCTCTCTGTTTCTCTCATTCTCTGTCTCTCTCTCTGTTTCTCCCTCTCTCTCTGTTTCTCTTTCTCTCTGTTTCTCTCATTCTGTTTCTGCCTCTCTCTGTTTCTCTCTCTCTCTGTTTCTCCCTCTCTCTGTTTCTCCCTCTCTCTCTCTGTGTTTCTCTGTCTCTCTGTTTCTCTCTCTCTGTTTCTCTCTCTCTGTTTCTCCCTCTCTCTGTTTCTCCCTCTCTCTGGTTCTCCCTCTCTCTCTCTCTGTTTCTCCCTCTCACTGTTTCTCCCTCTTTGTTTCTCCCTCTCTCTCTCTCTGTTTCTCCCTCTCTCTGTTTCTCTCTCTGTTTCTCTCTCTCTCTGTTTCTCTCATTCTCTGTCTCTCCCTCTCTCTCTGTTTCTCTTTCTCTCTGTTTCTCTCATTCTGTTTCTCCCTCTCTCTGTTTCTCTCTCTCTCTGTTTCTCCCTCTCTCTGTTTCTCCCTCTCTCTCTCTCTGTTTCTCTCTCTCTCTGTTTCTCTCTCTCTGTTTCTCCCTCTCTCTGTTTCTCCCTCTCTCTGTTTCTCCCTCTCTCTGTTTCTCTCATTCTCTGTCTCTCTCTCTGTTTCTCCCTCTCTTTCTGTTTCTCTTTCTCTCTGTTTCACTTATTCTGTTTCTCCCTCTCTCTGTTTCTCTCTCTCTCTATTTCTCCCTCTGTCTCTCTCTCTGTTTCTCCCTCTCTCTGTTTCTCCCTCTCTCTGTTTCTCCCTCTCTCTGTTTCTCTTATTCTGTTTCTCCCTCTCTCTGTTTCTCTCTCTCTCTGTTTCTCCCTCTGTCTCTCTCTCTGTTTCTCTCTCTCTCTGTTTCTCCCTCTCTCTGTTTCTCCCTCTCTCAGTTTCTCCCTCTCTCTGTTTCTCCCTCTCTCTCTCTCTCTCTGTTTCTCACTCTCTGTTTCTCTCTCTCTCTGTTTCTCTCTCTCTCTGTTTCTCTCTCTCTCTGTTTCTCTCTCTCTCTGTTTCTCTCTCTCTCTGTTTCTCTCTCTCTCTGTTTCTCTCTCTCTGTTTCTCTCATTCTGTTTCTCCCTCTCTCTGTTTCTCTCTCTCTCTGTTTCTCCCTCTGTCTCTCTGTTTCTCCCTCTCTCTCTGTTTCTCTTTCTCTCTGTTTCTCTCATTCTGTTTCTCCCTCTCTCTGTTTCTCTCTCTCTCTGTTTCTCCCTCTGTCTCTCTCTCTGTTTTTCTCTCTCTCTCTGTTTCTCCCTCTGTCTCTCTCTCTGTTTCTCTCTCTCTCTGTTTCTCTCTCTCTCTGTTTCTCTCTCTCTCTGTTTCTCCCTCTCTCTGTTTCTCCCTCTCTCTCTCTCTCTGTGTTTCTCTCTCTCTCTGTTTCTCTCTCTCTGTTTCTCCCTCTCTCTGTTTCTCCCTCTCTCTGTTTCTCCCTCTCTCTCTCTCTCTCTGTTTCTCTCTCTCTCTGTTTCTCTCTCTCTCTGTTTCTGTCTCTCTGTTTCTCTCTCTCTCTGTTTCTCTCATTCTGTTTCTCCCTCTCTCTGTTTCTCTCTCTCTCTCTGTTTCTCTCTCTCTGTTTCTCTCTCTCTGTTTCGCTCTCTCTCTGTTTCTCTCTCTCTCTGTTTCTCCCTCTCTCTCTGTTTCTCTCTCTGTTTCTCTCTCTCTCAGTTTCTCTCTCTCTCTGTTTCTCTCTCTCTGTTTCTCTCTCTCTCTGTTTCTCTCTCTCTCTGTTTCTCTCTCTCTCTGTTTCTCTCATTCTCTGTTTCTCTCATTCTCTGTTTCTCTCTCTCTCTGTTTCTCCCTCTCTCTGTTCCTCTCTCTCTCTGTTTCTCTCTCTCTCTGTTTCTCCCTCTCTCTCTGTTTCTCTCTCTGTTTCTCTCTCTCTCTGTTTCTCTCTCTCTCTGTTTCTCTCTCTCTCTGTTTCTCTCATTCTCTGTTTCTCTCTCTCTCTGTTTCTCCCTCTCTCTGTTTCTCCCTCTCTCTGTTTCTCTCTCTCTCTGTTTCTCTCCCTCTCTGTTTCTGTCACTCTCTGTTTCTCTCTCTCTCTCTCTGTTTCTCCCCCTCTCTCTCTCTCTGTTTCTCCCTCTCTCTGTTTCTCTCTCTCTCTGTTTCTCCCTCTCTCTCTCTCTCTCAGTTTCTCTCTCTCTCTGTTTCTCTCTCTCTCTGTTTCTCTCTCTCTCTGTTTCTCTCTCTCTCTGTTTCTCTCTCTCTCTGTTTCTCTCTCTCTCTCTCTCTGTTTCTCTCATTCTCTGTCTCTCTCTCTGTTTCTCCCTCTCTCTCTGTTTCTCTTTCTCTCTGTTTCTCTCATTCTGTTTCTCCCTCTCTCTGTTTCTCTCTCTCTCTATTTCTCCCTCTCTCTGTTTCTCCCTCTCTCTCTCTCTCTGTTTCTCTCTCTCTCTGTTTCTCTCTCTCTGTTTCTCCCTCTCTCTGTTTCTCCCTCTCTCTGTTTCTCCCTCTCTCTGTTTCTCCCTCCCTCTCTCTCTGTTTCTCCCTCTCACTGTTTCTCCCTCTTTGTTTCTCCCTCTCTCTCTCTCTGTTTCTCCCTCTCTCTGTTTCTCTCTCTCTCTGTTTCTCTCTCTCTCTCTCTCTGTTTCTCGCTCTGTCGCTGTTTCTCTCTCTCTCTGTTTCTCCCTCTCTCTGTTTCTCCCTCTCTGTTTCTCCCTCTCTCTGTTTCTCTCTCTCTCTGTTTCTCCCTCTGTCCTTCTCTCTGTTTCTCTCTCTCTGTTTCTCTCTCTCTCTGTTTCTCCCCCTCTCTGTTTCTCCCTCTCTCTCTCTCTGTTTCTCTATCTCTCTGTTTCTCTCTCTCTCTGTTTCTTTCTCTCTGTTTCTCCCTCTCTGTTTCTCGCTCTCTCTGTTTCTGTCTCTCTCTGTTTCTCTCTCTCTCTGTTTCTCCCTCTGTCTCTCTCTCTGTTTCTCTCTCTCTCTGTTTCTCCCTCTCTCTGTTTCTCCCTCTCTCAGTTTCTCCATCTCTCTGTTTCTCCCTCTCTCTCTCTCTCTCTCTCTGTTTCTCACTCTCTGTTTCTCTCTCTCTCTGTTTCTCTCTCTCTCTGTTTCTCTCTCTCTCTGTTTCTCTCTCTCTCTGTTTCTCTCTCTCTCTGTTTCTCTCTCTCTCTGTTTCTCCCTCTCTCTGTTTCTCCCTCTCTCTGTTTCTCCCTCTCTCTCTCTCTCTGTTTCTCTCTCTCTCTGTATCTCTCTCTCTCTGTTTCTCTCTCTCTGTTTCTCTCTCTCTCTGTTTCTCTCTCTCTCTGTTTCTCTCATTCTGTTTCTCCCTCTCTCTGTTTCTCTCTCTCTCTGTTTCTCCCTCTGTCTCTCTCTCTGTTTCTCCCTCTCTCTATGTTTCTCTTTCTCTCTGTTTCTCTCATTCTGTTTCTCCCTCTCTCTGTTTCTCTCTCTCTCTGTTTCTCCCTCTGTCTCTCTCTCTGTTTCTCTCCATCTCTGTTTCTCCCTCTGTCTCTCTCTCTGTTTCTCTCTCTCTCTGTTTCTCTCTCTCTCTGTTTCTCTCTCTCTCTGTTTCTCTCTCTCTCTGTTTCTCCCTCTCTCTGTTTCTCCCTCTCTCTGTTTCTCCCTCTCTCTCTCTCTGTGTTTCTCTCTCTCTCTGTTTCTCTCTCTCTGTTTCTCCCTCTCTCTGTTTCTCCCTCTCTCTGTTTCTCCCTCTCTCTGTTTCTCCCTCTCTCTCTCTCTCTGTTTCTCTCTCTCTCTGTTTCTCTCTCTCTCTGTTTCTCTCTCTCTCTGTTTCTCTCTCTCTGTTTCTCTCTCTCTCTGTTTCTCTCATTCTGTTTCTCCCTCTCTCTGTTTCTCTCTCTCTCTCTGTTTCTCTCTCTCTGTTTCTCTCTCTCTGTTTCTCTCTCTCTCTGTTTCTCTCTCTCTCTGTTTCTCTCTCTCTCTGTTTCTCTCTCTCTCCGTTTCTCTCATTCTCTGTTTCTCTGTTTCTCTCTCTCTCTGTTTCTCTCTCTCTCTGTTTCTCCCTCTCTCTCTGTTTCTCTCTCTGTTTCTCTCTCTCTCAGTTTCTCTCTCTCTCTCAGTTTCTCTCTCTCTCTGTTTCTCTCTCTCTCTGTTTCTCTCATTCTCTGTTTCTCTCTCTCTCTCTGTTTCTCCCTCTCTCTGTTTCTCTCTCTCTCTGTTTCTCTCTCTCTCTGTTTCTCTCTCTCTCTGTTTCTCTCTCTCTCTGTTTCTCTCTCTCTCTGTTTCTCCCTCTCTCTGTTTCTCCCTATCTCTGTTTCTCCCTCTCTCTCTCTGTTTCTCTCTCTCTCTGTTTCTCTCTCTGTTTCTCTCTCTCTCTGTTTCTCTATCTCTCTGTTTCTCCCTCTCTCTGTTTCTCTCATTCTCTGTCTCTCTCTCTGTTTCTCCCTCTCTCTCTGTTTCTCTTTCTCTCTGTTTCACTTATTCTGTTTCTCCCTCTCTCTGTTTCCCTCTCTCTCTATTTCTCCCTCTGTCTCTCTCTCTGTTTCTCTCTCTCTCTGTTTCTCCCTCTCTCTGTTTCTCCCTCTCTCTGTTTCTCTTATTCTGTTTCTCCCTCTCTCTGTTTCTCTCTCTCTCTGTTTCTCCCTCTGTCTCTCTCACTGTTTCTCTCTCTCTCTGTTTCTCCCTCTCTCTGTTTCTCCCTCTCTCAGTTTCTCCCTCTCTCTGTTTCTCCCTCTCTCTCTCTCTCTCTGTTTCTCTCTCTCTGTTTCTCTCTCTCTCTGTTTCTCTCTCTCTCTGTTTCTCTCTCTCTCTGTTTCTCTCTCTCTCTGTTTCTCCCTCTCTCTGTTTCTCCCTCTCTCTCTCTCTCTGTTTCTCTCTCTCTCTGTTTCTCTCTCTCTCTGTTTCTCTCTCTCTCTGTTTCTCTCTCTCTGTTTCTCTCTCTCTGTTTCTCTCTCTCTCTGTTTCTCTCTCTCTCTGTTTCTCTCTCTCTCTGTTTCTCTCATTCTGTTTCTCCCTCTCTCTGTTTCTCTCTCTCTCTGTTTCTCCCTCTGTCTCTCTCTCTGTTTCTCCCTCTCTCTCTGTTTCTCTTTCTCTCTGTTTCTCTCATTCTGTTTCTCCCTCTCTCTGTTTCTCTCTCTCTCTGTTTCTCCCTCTGTCTCTCTCTCTGTTTCTCTCTCTCTCTGTTTCTCTCTCTCTGTTTCTCTCTCTCTCTGTTTCTCCCCCTCTCTGTTTCTCCCTCTCTCTCTCTCTGTTTCTCTATCTCTCTGTTTCTCTCTCTCTCTGTTTCTCTCTCTCTGTTTCTGTCTCTCTGTTTCTCGCTCTCTCTGTTTCTCCCTCTCTCTGTTTCTCTCTCTCTCTGTTTCTCCCTCTCTCTGTTTCTCTCTCTGTCTGTTTCTCCCTCTCTGTTTCTCTCTCTCTGTTTCTCTCTCTATCTCTGTTTCTCTCTCTGTTTCTCCCTCTCTCTGTTTCTCCCTCTCTCTGTTTCTCTCTCTCTCTGTTTCTCCCTCTCTCTGTTTCTCTCTCTCTGTTTCTCTCTCTCTGTTTCTCCCTCTCTCTGTTTCTCCCTCTCTGTTTCTCTCTCTCTCTGTTTCTCTCTCTCTCTGTTTTTCTCTCTCTCTGTTTCTCTCTCTCTCTGTTTCTCTCTCTCTCTGTTTCTCCCTCTCTCTGTTTCTACCTCTCTCTGTTTCTCTCTCTCTGTTTCTCCCTCTCTCTGTTTCTCTCTCTCTCTGTTTCTCTCTCTCTGTTTCTCCCTCTATCTGCTTCTCCCTCTCTCTCTCTCAGTTTCTCTCTCTCTCTGTTTCTCTCTCTCTCTGTCTCTCTCTCTCTCTGTTTCTCCCTCTCTCTCTGTTTCTCTTTCTCTTTGTTTCTCTCTCTCTATTTCTCCCTCTCTCCGTTTCTCCCTCTCTCTGTTTCTCTCTCTCTCTGTTTCTCTCTCTCTCTGTTTCTCTCTCTCTGTTTCTCCCTCTATCTGCTTCTCCCTCTCTCTCTCTCAGTTTCTCTCTCTCTCAGTTTCTCTCTCTCTCTGTTTCTCTCTCTCTCTGTCTCTCTCTCTCTCTGTTTCTCCCTCTCTCTCTGTTTCTCTTTCTCTTTGTTTCTCTCATTCTGTTTCTCCCTCTCTCTGTTTCTCCCTCTCTCTGTTTCTCTCTCTCTCTGATTCTCTCTCTCTCTGATTCTCTCTCTCTCTGTTTCTCTCTCTCTCTGTTTCTCTCTCTCTCTGTTTCTCCCTCTCTCTGTTTCTCTCTCTCTCTGATTCTCTCTCTCTCTGAATCTCTCTCTCTCTGTTTCTCTCTCTCTCTGTTTCTCTCTCTCTCTGTTTCTCCCTCTCTCTGTTTCTCCCTCTCTCTCTCTCTGTTTCTCTCTCTTTCTGTTTCTCTCTCTGTTTCTCTCTCTCTCTGTTTCTCTCTCTCTCTGTTTCTCCCTCTCTCTGTTTCTCTCTCTCTCTGTTTCTCCCTCTCTCTCTCTCTCTCTCTCTGTTTCTCTCTCTCTCTGTTTCTCCCTCTCTCTGTTTCTCTCATTCTCTGTCTCTCTCTCTGTTTCTCCCTCTCTCTCTGTTTCTCTTTCTCTCTGTTTCACTTATTCTGTTTCTCCCTCTCTCTGTTTCTCTCTCTCTCTGTTTCTCCCTCTGTCTCTCTCTCTGTTTCTCTCTCTCTCTGTTTCTCCCTCTCTCTGTTTCTCCCTCTCTCTGTTTCTCTTATTCTGTTTCTCCCTCTCTCTGTTTCTCTCTCTCTCTGTTTCTCCCTCTGTCTCTCTCTCTGTTTCTCTCTCTCTCTGTTTCTCCCTCTCTCTGTTTCTCCCTCTCTCAGTTTCTCCCTCTCTCTGTTTCTCGCTCTCTCTCTCTCTCTCTGTTTCTCACTCTCTGTTTCTCTCTCTCTCTGTTTCTCTCTCTCTCTGTTTCTCTCTCTCTCTGTTTCTCTCTCTCTCTGTTTCTCTCTCTCTCTGTTTCTCTCTCTCTCTGTTTCTCTCTCTCTGTTTCTCTCTCTCTGTTTCTCTCTCTCTCTGTTTCTCTCTCTCTCTGTTTCTCTCTCTCTCTGTTTCTCTCATTCTGTTTCTCCCTCTCTCTGTTTCTCTCTCTCTCTGTTTCTCCCTCTGTCTCTCTCTGTTTCTCCCTCTCTCTCTGTTTCTCTTTCTCTCTGTTTCTCTCATTCTGTTTCTCCCTCTCTCTGTTTCTCTCTCTCTCTGTTTCTCCCTCTGTCTCTCTCTCTGTTTTTCTCTCTCTCTCTGTTTCTCCCTCTGTCTCTCTCTCTGTTTCTCTCTCTCTCTGTTTCTCTCTCTCTCTGTTTCTCTCTCTCTCTGTTTCTCTCTCTCTCTGTTTCTCCCTCTCTCTGTTTCTCCCTCTCTCTGTTTCTCCCTCTCTCTATCTCTGTGTTTCGCTCTCTCTCTGTTTCTCTCTCTCTGTTTCTCCCTCTCTCTGTTTCTCCCTCTCTCTGTTTCTCCCTCTCTCTCTCTCTCTGTTTCTCTCTCTCTCTGTTTCTCTCTCTCTCTGTTTCTCTCTCTCTGTTTCTCTCTCTCTCTGTTTCTCTCATTCTGTTTCTCCCTCTCTCTGTTTCTCTCTCTCTCTCTGTTTCTCTCTCTCTGTTTCTCTCTCTCTGTTTCGCTCTCTCTCTGTTTCTCTCTCTCTCTGTTTCTCCCTCTCTCTCTGTTTCTCTCTCTGTTTCTCTCTCTCTCAGTTTCTCTCTCTCTCTGTTTCTCTCTCTCTCTGTTTCTCTCTCTCTCTGTTTCTCTCATTCTCTGTTTCTCTCTCTCTCTGTTTCTCCCTCTCTCTGTTCCTCTCTCTCTCTGTTTCTCTCTCTCTCTGTTTCTCCCTCTCTCTCTGTTTCTCTCTCTGTTTCTCTCTCTCTCTGTTTCTCTCTCTCTCTGTTTCTCTCTCTCTCTGTTTCTCTCATTCTCTGTTTCTCTCTCTCTCTGTTTCTCCCTCTCTCTGTTTCTCCCTCTCTCTGTTTCTCTTTCTCTCTGTTTCTCTCATTCTGTTTCTCTCTCTCTCTCTGTTTCTCTACCTCTCTGTTTCTGTCACTCTCTGTTTCTCTCTCTCTCTCTCTGTTTCTCCCCCTCTCTCTCTCTCTGTTTCTCCCTCTCTCTGTTTCTCTCTCTCTCTGTTTCTCCCTCTCTCTCTCTCTCTCAGTTTCTCTCTCTCTCTGTTTCTCTCTCTCTCTGTTTCTCCCTCTCTCTGTTTCTCTCTCTGTTTCCCTCTCTCTCTGTTTCTCTCATTCTCTGTCTCTCTCTCTGTTTCTCCCTCTCTCTCTGTTTCTCTTTCTCTCTGTTTCTCTCATTCTGTTTCTGCCTCTCTCTGTTTCTCTCTCTCTCTGTTTCTCCCTCTCTCTGTTTCTCCCTCTCTCTCTCTGTGTTTCTCTGTCTCTCTGTTTCTCTCTCTCTGTTTCTCTCTCTCTGTTTCTCCCTCTCTCTGTTTCTCCCTCTCTCTGGTTCTCCCTCTCTCTCTCTCTGTTTCTCCCTCTCACTGTTTCTCCCTCTTTGTTTCTCCCTCTCTCTCTCTCTGTTTCTCCCTCTCTCTGTTTCTCTCTCTCTCTGTTTCTCTCTCTCTCTCTCTCTGTTTCTCGCTCTGTCGCTGTTTCTCTCTCTCTCTGTTTCTCCCTCTCTCTGTTTCTCCCTCTCTGTTTCTCCCTCTCTCTGTTTCTCTCTCTCTCTGTTTCTCCCTCTGTCCTTCTCTCTGTTTCTCTCTCTCTGTTTCTCTCTCTCTCTGTTTCTCCCCCTCTCTGTTTCTCCCTCTCTCTCTCTCTGTTTCTCTATGTCTCTGTTTCTCTCTCTCTCTGTTTCTTTCTCTCTGTTTCTCCCTCTCTGTTTCTCGCTCTCTCTGTTTCTGTCTCTCTCTGTTTCTCTCTCTCTGTTTCTCCCTCTCTCTGTTTCTCTCTCTCTCTGTTTCTCCCTCTCTGATTCTCTCTCTCTGTTTCTCTCTCTATCTCTGTTTCTCTCTCTGTTTCTCCCTCTCTCTGTTTCTCTCTCTCTCTGTTTCTCCCTCTCTCTGTTTCTCTCTCTCTGTTTCTCTCTCTCTCTATTTCTCCCTCTGTCTCTCTCTCTCTGTTTCTCCCTCTCTCTGTTTCTCTTATTCTGTTTCTCCCTCTCTCTGTTTCTCTCTCTCTCTGTTTCTCCCTCTGTCTCTCTCTCTGTTTCTCTCTCTCTCTGTTTCTCCCTCTCTCTGTTTCTCCCTCTCTCAGTTTCTCCATCTCTCTGTTTCTCCCTCTCTCTCTCTCTCTCTGTTTCTCACTCTCTGTTTCTCTCTCTCTCTGTTTCTCTCTCTCTCTGTTTCTCTCTCTCTCTGTTTCTCTCTCTCTCTGTTTCTCTCTCTCTCTGTTTCTCCCTCTCTCTGTTTCTCCCTCTCTCTGTTTCTCCCTCTCTCTCTCTCTCTGTTTCTCTCTCTCTCTGTATCTCTCTCTCTCTGTTTCTCTCTCTCTCTGTTTCTCTCTCTCTGTTTCTCTCTCTCTCTGTTTCTCTCTCTCTCTGTTTCTCTCATTCTGTTTCTCCCTCTCTCTGTTTCTCTCTCTCTCTGTTTCTCCCTCTGTCTCTCTCTCTGTTTCTCTCCATCTCTGTTTCTCCCTCTGTCTCTCTCTCTGTTTCTCTCTCTCTCTGTTTCTCTCTCTCTCTGTTTCTCTCTCTCTCTGTTTCTCCCTCTCTCTGTTTCTCCCTCTCTCTGTTTCTCCCTCTCTCTCTCTCTGTGTTTCTCCCTCTCTCTGTTTCTCCCTCTCTCTGTTTCTCCCTCTCTCTGTTTCTCCCTCTCTCTGTTTCTCCCTCTCTCTGTTTCTCCCTCTCTCTCTCTCTCTGTTTCTCTCTCTCACTGTTTCTCTCTCTCTCTGTTTCTCTCTCTCTCTGTTTCTCTCTCTCTGTTTCTCTCTCTCTCTGTTTCTCTCATTCTGTTTCTCCCTCTCTCTGTTTCTCTCTCTCTCTCTGTTTCTCTCTCTCTGTTTCTCTCTCTCTGTTTCTCTCTCTCTCTGTTTCTCTCTCTCTCTGTTTCTCTCTCATTCTGTTTCTCCCTCTCTCTGTTTCTCTCTCTCTCTCTGTTTCTCTCTCTCTGTTTCTCTCTCTCTGTTTCGCTCTCTCTCTGTTTCTCTCTCTCTCTGTTTCTCCCTCTCTCTCTGTTTCTCTCTCTGTTTCTCTCTCTCTCAGTTTCTCTCTCTCTCTGTTTCTCTCTCTCTCTGTTTCTCTCTCTCTCTGTTTCTCTCATTCTCTGTTTCTCTCTCTCTCTGTTTCTCCCTCTCTCTGTTCCTCTCTCTCTCTGTTTCTCTCTCTCTCTGTTTCTCCCTCTCTCTCTGTTTCTCTCTCTGTTTCTCTCTCTCTCTGTTTCTCTCTCTCTCTGTTTCTCTCTCTCTCTGTTTCTCTCATTCTCTGTTTCTCTCTCTCTCTGTTTCTCCCTCTCTCTGTTTCTCCCTCTCTCTGTTTCTCTTTCTCTCTGTTTCTCTCATTCTGTTTCTCTCTCTCTCTCTGTTTCTCTCCCTCTCTGTTTCTGTCACTCTCTGTTTCTCTCTCTCTCTCTCTGTTTCTCCCCCTCTCTCTCTCTCTGTTTCTCCCTCTCTCTGTTTCTCTCCCTCTCTGTTTCTCCCTCTCTCTCTCTCTCTCAGTTTCTCTCTCTCTCTGTTTCTCTCTCTCTCTGTTTCTCCCTCTCTCTGTTTCTCTCTCTGTTTCCCTCTCTCTCTGTTTCTCTCATTCTCTGTCTCTCTCTCTGTTTCTCCCTCTCTCTCTGTTTCTCTTTCTCTCTGTTTCTCTCATTCTGTTTCTCCCTCTCTCTGTTTCTCTCTCTCTCTCTCTGTGTTTCTCTGTCTCTCTGTTTGTCTCTCTCTGTTTCTCTCTCTCTGTTTCTCCCTCTCTCTGTTTCTCCCTCTCTCTGTTTCTCCCTCTCTCTGGTTCTCCCTCTCTCTCTCTCTGTTTCTCCCTCTCACTGTTTCTCCCTCTTTGTTTCTCCCTCTCTCTCTCTCTGTTTCTCCCTCTCTCTGTTTCTCTCTCTCTCTGTTTCTCTCTCTCTCTCTCTCTCTGTTTCTCGCTCTGTCGCTGTTTCTCTCTCTCTCTGTTTCTCCCTCTCTCTGTTTCTCCCTCTCTGTTTCTCCCTCTCTCTGTTTCTCTCTCTCTCTGTTTCTCCCTCTGTCCTTCTCTCTGTTTCTCTCTCTCTGTTTCTCTCTCTCTGTTTCTCTCTCTCTCTGTTTCTCCCCCTCTCTGTTTCTCCCTCTCTCTCTCTCTGTTTCTCTATCTCTCTGTTTCTCTCTCTCTCTGTTTCTTTCTCTCTGTTTCTCCCTCTCTGTTTCTCGCTCTCTCTGTTTCTGTCTCTCTCTGTTTCTCTCTCTCTGTTTCTCCCTCTCTCTGTTTCTCTCTCTCTCTGTTTCTCCCTCTCTGATTCTCTCTCTCTGTTTCTCTCTCTATCTCTGTTTCTCTCTCTGTTTCTCCCTCTCTCTGTTTCTCTCTCTCTCTGTTTCTCCCTCTCTCTGTTTCTCTCTCTCTGTTTCTCTCTCTCTCTATTTCTCCCTCTGTCTCTCTCTCTGTTTCTCCCTCTCTCTGTTTCTCTTATTCTGTTTCTCCCTCTCTCTGTTTCTCTCTCTCTCTGTTTCTCCCTCTGTCTCTCTCTCTGTTTCTCTCTCTCTCTGTTTCTCCCTCTCTCTGTTTCTCCCTCTCTCAGTTTCTCCATCTCTCTGTTTCTCCCTCTCTCTCTCTCTCTCTGTTTCTCACTCTCTGTTTCTCTCTCTCTCTGTTTCTCTCTCTCTCTGTTTCTCTCTCTCTCAGTTTCTCTCTCTCTCTGTTTCTCTCTCTCTCTGTTTCTCCCTCTCTCTGTTTCTCCCTCTCTCTGTTTCTCCCTCTCTCTCTCTCTCTGTTTCTCTCTCTCTCTGTATCTCTCTCTCTCTGTTTCTCTCTCTCTCTGTTTCTCTCTCTCTGTTTCTCTCTCTCTCTGTTTCTCTCTCTCTCTGTTTCTCTCATTCTGTTTCTCCCTCTCTCTGTTTCTCTCTCTCTCTGTTTCTCCCTCTGTCTCTCTCTCTGTTTCTCCCTCTCTCTATGTTTCTCTTTCTCTCTGTTTCTCTCATTCTGTTTCTCCCTCTCTCTGTTTCTCTCTCTCTCAGTTTCTCCCTCTGTCTCTCTCTCTGTTTCTCTCCATCTCTGTTTCTCCCTCTGTCTGTCTCTCTGTTTCTCTCTCTCTCTGTTTCTCTCTCTCTCTGTTTCTCTCTCTCTCTGTTTCTCCCTCTCTCTGTTTCTCCCTCTCTCTGTTTCTCCCTCTCTCTCTCTCTGTGTTTCTCTCTCTCTCTGTTTCTCTCTCTCTGTTTCTCCCTCTCTCTGTTTCTCCCTCTCTCTGTTTCTCCCTCTCTCTGTTTTTCCCTCTCTCTCTCTCTCTGTTTCTCTCTCTCTCTGTTTCTCTCTCTCTCTGTTTCTCTCTCTCTCTGTTTCTCTCTCTCTGTTTCTCTCTCTCTCTGTTTCTCTCATTCTGTTTCTCCCTCTCTCTGTTTCTCTCTCTCTCTCTGTTTCTCTCTCTCTGTTTCTCTCTCTCTGTTTCTCTCTCTCTCTGTTTCTCTCTCTCTCTGTTTCTCTCTCTCTCTGTTTCTCTCTCTCTCCGTTTCTCTCATTCTCTGTTTCTCTCTCTCTGTTTCTCTCTCTCTCTGTTTCTCTCTCTCTCTGTTTCTCTCTCTCTCTGTTTCTCTCTCTGTTTCTCTCTCTCTCAGTTTCTCTCTCTCTCTCAGTTTCTCTCTCTCTCTGTTTCTCTCTCTCTCTGTTTCTCTCATTCTCTGTTTCTCTCTCTCTCTGTTTCTCCCTCTCTCTGTTTCTCTCTCTCCCTGTTTCTCTCTCTCTCTGTTTCTCTCTCTCTCTGTTTCTCTCTCTCTCTGTTTCTCTCTCTCTCTGTTTCTCCCTCTCTCTGTTTCTCCCTATCTCTGTTTCTCCCTCTCTCTCTCTCTGTTTCTCTCTCTCTCTGTTTCTCTCTCTGTTTCTCTCTCTCTCTGTTTCTCTCTCTCTCTGTTTCTCCCTCTCTCTGTTTCTCTCTCTCTCTGTTTCTCCCTCTCTCTCTCTCTCTCTCTGTTTCTCCCTCTCTCTGTTTCTCTCATTCTCTGTCTCTCTCTCTGTTTCTCTTTCTCTCTGTTTCACTTATTCTGTTTCTCCCTCTCTCTGTTTCTCTCTCTCTCTATTTCTCCCTCTCTCTGTTTCTCTTATTCTGTTTCTCCCTCTGTCTCTCTCTCTGTTTCTCTCTCTCTCTGTTTCTCCCTCTGTCTCTCTCTCTGTTTCTCTCTCTCTCTGTTTCTCCCTCTCTCTGTTTCTCCCTCTCTCAGTTTCTCTTATTCTGTTTCTCCCTCTCTCTGTTTCTCTCTCTCTCTGTTTCTCCCTCTGTCTCTCTCTCTGTTTCTCTCTCTCTCTGTTTCTCCCTCTCTCTGTTTCTCCCTCTCTCAGTTTCTCCCTCTCTCTGTTTCTCCCTCTCTCTCTCTCTCTCTGTTTCTCCCTCTCTCTGTTTCTCCCTCTCTCTCTCTCTCTGTTTCTCTCTCTCACTGTTTCTCTCTCTCTCTGTTTCTCTCTCTCTCTGTTTCTCTCTCTCTGTTTCTCTCTCTCTCTGTTTCTCTCATTCTGTTTCTCCCTCTCTCTGTTTCTCTCTCTCTCTCTGTTTCTCTCTCTCTGTTTCTCTCTCTCTGTTTCTCTCTCTCTCTGTTTCTCTCTCTCTCTGTTTCTCTCTCATTCTGTTTCTCCCTCTCTCTGTTTCTCTCTCTCTCTCTGTTTCTCTCTCTCTGTTTCTCTCTCTCTGTTTCGCTCTCTCTCTGTTTCTCTCTCTCTCTGTTTCTCCCTCTCTCTCTGTTTCTCTCTCTGTTTCTCTCTCTCTCAGTTTCTCTCTCTCTCTGTTTCTCTCTCTCTCTGTTTCTCTCATTCTCTGTTTCTCTCTCTCTCTGTTTCTCCCTCTCTCTGTTCCTCTCTCTCTCTGTTTCTCTCTCTCTCTGTTTCTCCCTCTCTCTCTGTTTCTCTCTCTGTTTCTCTCTCTCTCTGTTTCTCTCTCTCTCTGTTTCTCTCTCTCTCTCTGTTTCTCTCATTCTCTGTTTCTCTCTCTCTCTGTTTCTCCCTCTCTCTGTTTCTCTCATTCTGTTTCTCTCTCTCTCTCTGTTTCTCTCCCTCTCTGTTTCTGTCACTCTCTGTTTCTCTCTCTCTCTCTCTGTTTCTCCCCCTCTCTCTCTCTCTGTTTCTCCCTCTCTCTGTTTCTCTCTCTCTCTGTTTCTCCCTCTCTCTCTCTCTCTCTCTCAGTTTCTCTCTCTCTCTGTTTCTCTCTCTCTCTGTTTCTCCCTCTCTCTGTTTCTCTCTCTGTTTCCCTCTCTCTCTGTTTCTCTCATTCTCTGTCTCTCTCTCTGTTTCTCCCTCTCTCTCTGTTTCTCTTTCTCTCTGTTTCTCTCATTCTGTTTCTCCCTCTCTCTGTTTCTCTCTCTCTCTGTTTCTCCCTCTCTCTGTTTCTCCCTCTCTCTCTCTGTGTTTCTCACTCTCTGTTTCTCTCTCTCTCTGTTTCTCTCTCTCTCTGTTTCTCTCTCTCTCTGTTTCTCTCTCTCTCTGTTTCTCTCTCTCTCTGTTTCTCCCTCTCTCTGTTTCTCCCTCTCTCTGTTTCTCCCTCTCTCTCTCTCTCTGTTTCTCTCTCTCTCTGTTTCTCTCTCTCTCTGTATCTCTCTCTCTCTGTTTCTCTCTCTCTCTGTTTCTCTCTCTCTCTGTTTCTCTCATTCTGTTTCTCCCTCTCTCTGTTTCTCTCTCTCTCTGTTTCTCCCTCTGTCTCTCTCTCTGTTTCTCCCTCTCTCTATGTTTCTCTTTCTCTCTGTTTCTCTCATTCTGTTTCTCCCTCTCTCTGTTTCTCTCTCTCTCAGTTTCTCCCTCTGTCTCTCTCTCTGTTTCTCTCCATCTCTGTTTCTCCCTCTGTCTCTCTCTCTGTTTCTCTCTCTCTCTGTTTCTCTCTCTCTCTGTTTCTCTCTCTCTCTGTTTCTCCCTCTCTCTGTTTCTCCCTCTCTCTGTTTCTCCCTCTCTCTCTCTCTGTGTTTCTCTCTCTCTCTGTTTCTCTCTCTCTGTTTCTCCCTCTCTCTGTTTCTCCCTCTCTCTGTTTCTCCCTCTCTCTGTTTCTCCCTCTCTCTCTCTCTCTGTTTCTCTCTCTCACTGTTTCTCTCTCTCTCTGTTTCTCTCTCTCTCTGTTTCTCCCTCTCTGTTTCTCTCTCTCTCTGTTTCTCTCATTCTGTTTCTCCCTCTCTCTGTTTCTCTCTCTCTCTCTGTTTCTCTCTCTCTGTTTCTCTCTCTCTGTTTCTCTCTCTCTCTGTTTCTCTCTCTCTCTGTTTCTCTCTCTCTCTGTTTCTCTCTCTCTCTGTTTCTCTCTCTCTCCGTTTCTCTCATTCTCTGTTTCTCTCTCTCTCTGTTTCTCTCTATCTCTGTTTCTCTCTCTCTCTGTTTCTCTCTCTCTCTGTTTCTCTCTCTGTTTCTCTCTCTCTCAGTTTCTCTCTCTCTCTCAGTTTCTCTCTCTCTCTGTTTCTCTCTCTCTCTGTTTCTCTCATTCTCTGTTTCTCTCTCTCTCTGTTTCTCCCTCTCTCTGTTTCTCTCTCTCTCTGTTTCTCTCTCTCTCTGTTTCTCTCTCTCTCTGTTTCTCTCTCTCTCTCTTTCTCTCTCTCTCTGTTTCTCTCTCTCTCTGTTTCTCTCTCTCTCTGTTTCTCCCTCTCTCTGTTTCTCCCTATCTCTGTTTCTCCCTCTCTCTCTCTCTGTTTCTCTCTCTCTCTGTTTCTCTCTCTCTCTGTTTCTCTCTCTGTTTCTCTCTCTCTCTGTTTCTCTCTCTCTCTGTTTCTCCCTCTCTCTGTTTCTCTCTCTCTCTGTTTCTCCCTCTCTCTCTCTCTCTCTCTGTTTCTCCCTCTCTCTGTTTCTCTCATTCTCTGTCTCTCTCTCTGTTTCTCTTTCTCTCTGTTTCACTTATTCTGTTTCTCCCTCTCTCTGTTTCTCTCTCTCTCTATTTCTCCCTCTCTCTGTTTCTCTTATTCTGTTTCTCCCTCTGTCTCTCTCTCTGTTTCTCTCTCTCTCTGTTTCTCCCTCTGTCTCTCTCTCTGTTTCTCTCTCTCTCTGTTTCTCCCTCTCTCTGTTTCTCCCTCTCTCAGTTTCTCTTATTCTGTTTCTCCCTCTCTCTGTTTCTCTCTCTCTCTGTTTCTCCCTCTGTCTCTCTCTCTGTTTCTCTCTCTCTCTGTTTCTCCCTCTCTCTGTTTCTCCCTCTCTCAGTTTCTCCCTCTCTCTGTTTCTCCCTCTCTCTCTCTCTCTCTGTTTCTCACTCTCTGTTTCTCTCTCTCTCTGTTTCTCTCTCTCTCTGTTTCTCTCTCTCTCTGTTTCTCTCTCTCTCTGTTTCTCTCTCTCTCTGTTTCTCCCTCTCTCTGTTTCTCCCTCTCTCTCAGCTTCTCTCTCTCTCTGCTTCTCTCTCTCTCTGTTTCTCTCTCTCTCTGTTTCTCTCTCTCTCTGTTTCTCTCTCTCTGTTTCTCTCTCTCTTTTTCTCTCTCTCTCTGTTTCTCTCTCTCTCAGTTTCTCTCTCTCTCTGTTTCTCTCTCTCTCTGTTTCTCTCTCTCTCTGTTTCTCTCATTCTCTGTTTCTCTCTCTCTCTGTTTCTCCCTCTCTCTGTTCCTCTCTCTCTCTGTTTCTCTCTCTCTCTGTTTCTCCCTCTCTCTCTGTTTCTCTCTCTGTTTCTCTCTCTCTCTGTTTCTCTCTCTCTCTGTTTCTCTCT
Organism: Scyliorhinus torazame; assembly: GCF_047496885.1. Taxonomy (NCBI): domain Eukaryota; kingdom Metazoa; phylum Chordata; class Chondrichthyes; order Carcharhiniformes; family Scyliorhinidae; genus Scyliorhinus; species Scyliorhinus torazame. Next base: position 378,584,192 of record NC_092709.1, read on the forward strand.
CTCTCTGTTTCTCTCATTCTCTGTTTCTCTCTCTCTCTGTTTCTCCCTCTCTCTGTTTCTCCCTCTCTCTGTTTCTCTTTCTCTCTGTTTCTCTCATTCTGTTTCTCTCTCTCTCTCTGTTTCTCTCCCTCTCTGTTTCTGTCACTCTCTGTTTCTCTCTCTCTCTCTCTGTTTCTCCCCCTCTCTCTCTCTCTGTTTCTCCCTCTCTCTGTTTCTCTCTCTCTCTGTTTCTCCCTCTCTCTCTCTCTCTCAGTTTCTCTCTCTCTCTGTTTCTCTCTCTCTCTGTTTCTCCCTCTCTCTGTTTCTCTCTCTGTTTCCCTCTCTCTCTGTTTCTCTCATTCTCTGTCTCTCTCTCTGTTTCTCCCTCTCTCTCTGTTTCTCTTTCTCTCTGTTTCTCTCATTCTGTTTCTCCCTCTCTCTGTTTCTCTCTCTCTCTCTCTGTGTTTCTCTGTCTCTCTGTTTGTCTCTCTCTGTTTCTCTCTCTCTGTTTCTCTCTCTCTCTGTTTCTCCCTCTCTCTGTTTCTCCCTCTCTCTGGTTCTCCCTCTCTCTCTCTCTGTTTCTCCCTCTCACTGTTTCTCCCTCTTTGTTTCTCCCTCTCTCTCTCTCTGTTTCTCCCTCTCTCTGTTTCTCTCTCTCTCTGTTTCTCTCTCTCCCTCTCTCTGTTTCTCGCTCTGTCGCTGTTTCTCTCTCTCTCTGTTTCTCCCTCTCTCTGTTTCTCCCTCTCTGTTTCTCCCTCTCTCTGTTTCTCTCTCTCTCTGTTTCTCCCTCTGTCCTTCTCTCTGTTTCTCTCTCTCTGTTTCTCTCTCTCTCTGTTTCTCCCCCTCTCTGTTTCTCCCTCTCTCTCTCTCTGTTTCTCTATCTCTCTGTTTCTCTCTCTCTCTGTTTCTTTCTCTCTGTTTCTCCCTCTCTGTTTCTCGCTCTCTCTGTTTCTGTCTCTCTCTGTTTCTCTCTCTCTGTTTCTCCCTCTCTCTGTTTCTCTCTCTCTCTGTTTCTCCCTCTCTGATTCTCTCTCTCTGTTTCTCTCTCTATCTCTGTTTCTCTCTCTGTTTCTCCCTCTCTCTGTTTCTCTCTCTCTCTGTTTCTCCCTCTCTCTGTTTCTCTCTCTCTGTTTCTCTCTCTCTCTATTTCTCCCTCTGTCTCTCTCTCTGTTTCTCCCTCTCTCTGTTTCTCTTATTCTGTTTCTCCCTCTCTCTGTTTCTCTCTCTCTCTGTTTCTCCCTCTGTCTCTCTCTCTGTTTCTCTCTCTCTCTGTTTCTCCCTCTCTCTGTTTCTCCCTCTCTCAGTTTCTCCATCTCTCTGTTTCTCCCTCTCTCTCTCTCTCTCTGTTTCTCACTCTCTGTTTCTCTCTCTCTCTGTTTCTCTCTCTCTCTGTTTCTCTCTCTCTCAGTTTCTCTCTCTCTCTGTTTCTCTCTCTCTCTGTTTCTCCCTCTCTCTGTTTCTCCCTCTCTCTGTTTCTCCCTCTCTCTCTCTCTCTGTTTCTCTCTCTCTCTGTATCTCTCTCTCTCTGTTTCTCTCTCTCTCTGTTTCTCTCTCTCTGTTTCTCTCTCTCTCTGTTTCTCTCTCTCTCTGTTTCTCTCATTCTGTTTCTCCCTCTCTCTGTTTCTCTCTCTCTCTGTTTCTCCCTCTGTCTCTCTCTCTGTTTCTCCCTCTCTCTATGTTTCTCTTTCTCTCTGTTTCTCTCATTCTGTTTCTCCCTCTCTCTGTTTCTCTCTCTCTCAGTTTCTCCCTCTGTCTCTCTCTCTGTTTCTCTCCATCTCTGTTTCTCCCTCTGTCTGTCTCTCTGTTTCTCTCTCTCTCTGTTTCTCTCTCTCTCTGTTTCTCTCTCTCTCTGTTTCTCCCTCTCTCTGTTTCTCCCTCTCTCTGTTTCTCCCTCTCTCTCTCTCTGTGTTTCTCTCTCTCTCTGTTTCTCTCTCTCTGTTTCTCCCTCTCTCTGTTTCTCCCTCTCTCTGTTTCTCCCTCTCTCTGTTTCTCCCTCTCTCTCTCTCTCTGTTTCTCTCTCTCACTGTTTCTCTCTCTCGCTGTTTCTCTCTCTCTCTGTTTCTCTCTCTCTGTTTCTCTCTCTCTCTGTTTCTCTCATTCTGTTTCTCCCTCTCTCTGTTTCTCTCTCTCTCTCTGTTTCTCTCTCTCTGTTTCTCTCTCTCTGTTTCTCTCTCTCTCTGTTTCTCTCTCTCTCTGTTTCTCTCTCTCTCTGTTTCTCTCTCTCTCCGTTTCTCTCATTCTCTGTTTCTCTCTCTCTGTTTCTCTCTCTCTCTGTTTCTCTCTCTCTCTGTTTCTCTCTCTCTCTGTTTCTCTCTCTGTTTCTCTCTCTCTCAGTTTCTCTCTCTCTCTCAGTTTCTCTCTCTCTCTGTTTCTCTCTCTCTCTGTTTCTCTCATTCTCTGTTTCTCTCTCTCTCTGTTTCTCCCTCTCTCTGTTTCTCTCTCTCTCTGTTTCTCTCTCTCTCTGTTTCTCTCTCTCTCTGTTTCTCTCTCTCTCTGTTTCTCTCTCTCTCTGTTTCTCCCTCTCTCTGTTTCTCCCTATCTCTGTTTCTCCCTCTCTCTCTCTCTGTTTCTCTCTCTCTCTGTTTCTCTCTCTGTTTCTCTCTCTCTCTGTTTCTCTCTCTCTCTGTTTCTCCCTCTCTCTGTTTCTCTCTCTCTCTGTTTCTCCCTCTCTCTCTCTCTCTCTCTGTTTCTCTCTCTCTCTGTTTCTCCCTCTCTCTGTTTCTCTCTCTCTCTGTTTCTCCCTCTCTCTCTCTCTCTCTCTGTTTCTCCCTCTCTCTGTTTCTCTCATTCTCTGTCTCTCTCTCTGTTTCTCTTTCTCTCTGTTTCACTTATTCTGTTTCTCCCTCTCTCTGTTTCTCTCTCTCTCTATTTCTCCCTCTCTCTGTTTCTCTTATTCTGTTTCTCCCTCTGTCTCTCTCTCTGTTTCTCTCTCTCTCTGTTTCTCCCTCTGTCTCTCTCTCTGTTTCTCTCTCTCTCTGTTTCTCTCATTCTGTTTCTCCCTCTCTCTGTTTCTCTCTCTCTCTGTTTCTCCCTCTGTCTCTCTCTCTGTTTCTCCCTCTCTCTATGTTTCTCTTTCTCTCTGTTTCTCTCATTCTGTTTCTCCCTCTCTCTGTTTCTCTCTCTCTCAGTTTCTCCCTCTGTCTCTCTCTCTGTTTCTCTCCATCTCTGTTTCTCCCTCTGTCTGTCTCTCTGTTTCTCTCTCTCTCTGTTTCTCTCTCTCTCTGTTTCTCTCTCTCTCTGTTTCTCCCTCTCTCTGTTTCTCCCTCTCTCTGTTTCTCCCTCTCTCTCTCTCTGTGTTTCTCTCTCTCTCTGTTTCTCTCTCTCTGTTTCTCCCTCTCTCTGTTTCTCCCTCTCTCTGTTTCTCCCTCTCTCTGTTTCTCCCTCTCTCTCTCTCTCTGTTTCTCTCTCTCACTGTTTCTCTCTCTCGCTGTTTCTCTCTCTCTCTGTTTCTCTCTCTCTGTTTCTCTCTCTCTCTGTTTCTCTCATTCTGTTTCTCCCTCTCTCTGTTTCTCTCTCTCTCTCTGTTTCTCTCTCTCTGTTTCTCTCTCTCTGTTTCTCTCTCTCTCTGTTTCTCTCTCTCTCTGTATCTCTCTCTCTCTGTTTCTCTCTCTCTCCGTTTCTCTCATTCTCTGTTTCTCTCTCTCTGTTTCTCTCTCTCTCTGTTTCTCTCTCTCTCTGTTTCTCTCTCTCTCTGTTTCTCTCTCTGTTTCTCTCTCTCTCAGTTTCTCTCTCTCTCTCAGTTTCTCTCTCTCTCTGTTTCTCTCTCTCTCTGTTTCTCTCATTCTCTGTTTCTCTCTCTCTCTGTTTCTCCCTCTCTCTGTTTCTCTCTCTCTCTGTTTCTCTCTCTCTCTGTTTCTCTCTCTCTCTGTTTCTCTCTCTCTCTGTTTCTCTCTCTCTCTGTTTCTCCCTCTCTCTGTTTCTCCCTATCTCTGTTTCTCCCTCTCTCTCTCTCTGTTTCTCTCTCTCTCTGTTTCTCTCTCTGTTTCTCTCTCTCTCTGTTTCTCTCTCTCTCTGTTTCTCCCTCTCTCTGTTTCTCTCTCTCTCTGTTTCTCCCTCTCTCTCTCTCTCTCTCTGTTTCTCCCTCTCTCTGTTTCTCTCATTCTCTGTCTCTCTCTCTGTTTCTCTTTCTCTCTGTTTCACTTATTCTGTTTCTCCCTCTCTCTGTTTCTCTCTCTCTCTATTTCTCCCTCTCTCTGTTTCTCTTATTCTGTTTCTCCCTCTGTCTCTCTCTCTGTTTCTCTCTCTCTCTGTTTCTCCCTCTGTCTCTCTCTCTGTTTCTCTCTCTCTCTGTTTCTCCCTCTCTCTGTTTCTCCCTCTCTCAGTTTCTCTTATTCTGTTTCTCCCTCTCTCTGTTTCTCTCTCTCTCTGTTTCTCCCTCTGTCTCTCTCTCTGTTTCTCTCTCTCTCTGTTTCTCCCTCTCTCTGTTTCTCCCTCTCTCAGTTTCTCCCTCTCTCTGTTTCTCCCTCTCTCTCTCTCTCTCTGTTTCTCCCTCTCTCTGTTTCTCCCTCTCTCTCTCTCTCTGTTTCTCTCTCTCACTGTTTCTCTCTCTCTCTGTTTCTCTCTCTCTCTGTTTCTCTCTCTGTGTTTCTCTCTCTCTCTGTTTCTCTCATTCTGTTTCTCCCTCTCTCTGTTTCTCTCTCTCTCTCTGTTTCTCTCTCTCTGTTTCTCTCTCTCTGTTTCTCTCTCTCTCTGTTTCTCTCTCTCTCTGTTTCTCTCTCATTCTGTTTCTCCCTCTCTCTGTTTCTCTCTCTCTCTCTGTTTCTCTCTCTCTGTTTCTCTCTCTCTGTTTCGCTCTCTCTCTGTTTCTCTCTCTCTCTGTTTCTCCCTCTCTCTCTGTTTCTCTCTCTGTTTCTCTCTCTCTCAGTTTCTCTCTCTCTCTGTTTCTCTCTCTCTCTGTTTCTCTCATTCTCTGTTTCTCTCTCTCTCTGTTTCTCCCTCTCTCTGTTCCTCTCTCTCTCTGTTTCTCTCTCTCTCTGTTTCTCCCTCTCTCTCTGTTTCTCTCTCTGTTTCTCTCTCTCTCTGTTTCTCTCTCTCTCTGTTTCTCTCTCTCTCTGTTTCTCTCATTCTCTGTTTCTCTCTCTCTCTGTTTCTCCCTCTCTCTGTTTCTCCCTCTCTCTGTTTCTCTTTCTCTCTGTTTCTCTCATTCTGTTTCTCTCTCTCTCTCTGTTTCTCTCCCTCTCTGTTTCTGTCACTCTCTGTTTCTCTCTCTCTCTCTCTGTTTCTCCCCCTCTCTCTCTCTCTGTTTCTCCCTCTCTCTGTTTCTCTCTCTCTGTTTCTCCCTCTCTCTCTCTCTCTCTCAGTTTCTCTCTCTCTCTGTTTCTCTCTCTCTCTGTTTCTCCCTCTCTCTGTTTCTCTCTCTGTTTCCCTCTCTCTCTGTTTCTCTCATTCTCTGTCTCTCTCTCTGTTTCTCCCTCTCTCTCTGTTTCTCTTTCTCTCTGTTTCTCTCATTCTGTTTCTCCCTCTCTCTGTTTCTCTCTCTCTCTGTTTCTCCCTCTCTCTGTTTCTCCCTCTCTCTCTCTGTGTTTCTCACTCTCTGTTTCTCTCTCTCTCTGTTTCTCTCTCTCTCTGTTTCTCTCTCTCTCTGTTTCTCTCTCTCTCTGTTTCTCTCTCTCTCTGTTTCTCCCTCTCTCTGTTTCTCCCTCTCTCTGTTTCTCCCTCTCTCTCTCTCTCTGTTTCTCTCTCTCTCTGTTTCTCTCTCTCTCTGTATCTCTCTCTCTCTGTTTCTCTCTCTCTCTGTATCTCTCTCTCTCTGTTTCGCTCTCTCTCTGTTTCTCTCATTCTGTTTCTCCCTCTCTCTGTTTCTCTCTCTCTCTGTTTCTCCCTCTGTCTCTCTCTCTGTTTCTCCCTCTCTCTATGTTTCTCTTTCTCTCTGTTTCTCTCATTCTGTTTCTCCCTCTCTCTGTTTCTCTCTCTCTCAGTTTCTCCCTCTGTCTCTCTCTCTGTTTCTCTCCATCTCTGTTTCTCCCTCTGTCTCTCTCTCTGTTTCTCTCTCTCTCTGTTTCTCTCTCTCTCTGTTTCTCTCTCTCTCTGTTTCTCCCTCTCTCTGTTTCTCCCTCTCTCTGTTTCTCCCTCTCTCTCTCTCTGTGTTTCTCTCTCTCTCTGTTTCTCTCTCTCTGTTTCTCCCTCTCTCTGTTTCTCCCTCTCTCTGTTTCTCCCTCTCTCTGTTTCTCCCTCTCTCTCTCTCTCTGTTTCTCTCTCTCACTGTTTCTCTCTCTCTCTGTTTCTCTCTCTCTCTGTTTCTCTCTCTCTGTTTCTCTCTCTCTCTGTTTCTCTCATTCTGTTTCTCCCTCTCTCTGTTTCTCTCTCTCTCTCTGTTTCTCTCTCTCTGTTTCTCTCTCTCTGTTTCTCTCTCTCTCTGTTTCTCTCTCTCTCTGTTTCTCTCTCTCTCTGTTTCTCTCTCTCTCTGTTTCTCTCTCTCTCCGTTTCTCTCATTCTCTGTTTCTCTCTCTCTCTGTTTCTCTCTATCTCTGTTTCTCTCTCTCTCAGTTTCTCTCTCTCTCTCAGTTTCTCTCTCTCTCTGTTTCTCTCTCTCTCTGTTTCTCTCATTCTCTGTTTCTCTCTCTCTCTGTTTCTCCCTCTCTCTGTTTCTCTCTCTCTCTGTTTCTCTCTCTCTCTGTTTCTCTCTCTCTCTCTTTCTCTCTCTCTCTGTTTCTCTCTCTCTCTGTTTCTCTCTCTCTCTGTTTCTCCCTCTCTCTGTTTCTCCCTATCTCTGTTTCTCCCTCTCTCTCTCTCTGTTTCTCTCTCTCTCTGTTTCTCTCTCTGTTTCTCTCTCTCTCTGTTTCTCTCTCTCTCTGTTTCTCCCTCTCTCTGTTTCTCTCTCTCTCTGTTTCTCCCTCTCTCTCTCTCTCTCTCTGTTTCTCCCTCTCTCTGTTTCTCTCATTCTCTGTCTCTCTCTCTGTTTCTCTTTCTCTCTGTTTCACTTATTCTGTTTCTCCCTCTCTCTGTTTCTCTCTCTCTCTATTTCTCCCTCTCTCTGTTTCTCTTATTCTGTTTCTCCCTCTGTCTCTCTCTCTGTTTCTCTCTCTCTCTGTTTCTCCCTCTGTCTCTCTCTCTGTTTCTCTCTCTCTCTGTTTCTCCCTCTCTCTGTTTCTCCCTCTCTCAGTTTCTCTTATTCTGTTTCTCCCTCTCTCTGTTTCTCTCTCTCTCTGTTTCTCCCTCTGTCTCTCTCTCTGTTTCTCTCTCTCTCTGTTTCTCCCTCTCTCTGTTTCTCCCTCTCTCAGTTTCTCCCTCTCTCTGTTTCTCCCTCTCTCTCTCTCTCTCTGTTTCTCACTCTCTGTTTCTCTCTCTCTCTGTTTCTCTCTCTCTCTGTTTCTCTCTCTCTCTGTTTCTCTCTCTCTCTGTTTCTCCCTCTCTCTGTTTCTCCCTCTCTCTCTGCTTCTCTCTCTCTCTGCTTCTCTCTCTCTCTGTTTCTCTCTCTCTCTGTTTCTCTCTCTCTCTGTTTCTCTCTCTCTGTTTCTCTCTCTCTTTTTCTCTCTCTCTCTGTTTCTCTCTCTCTCTGTTTCTCTCTCTCTCTGTTTCTCCCTCTCTCTGTTTCTCTCTCTCTCTGTTTCTCCCTCTCTCTCTCTCTCTGTTTCTCTTTCTCTCTGTTTCTCTCATTCTGTTTCTCCCTCTCTCTGTTTCTCTCTCTCTCTGTTTCTCCCTCTGTCTCTCTCTCTGTTTCTCTCTCTCTCTGTTTCTCCCTCTGTCTCTCTCTCTGTTTCTCTCTCTCTCTGTTTCTCTCTCTCTCTGTTTCTCTCTCTCTCTGTTTCTCCCTCTCTCTGTTTCTCCCTCTCTCTGTTTCTCCCTCTCTCTCTCTCTGTGTTTCTCTCTCTCTCTGTTTCTCTCTCTCTGTTTCTCCCTCTCTCTGTTTCTCCCTCTCTCTGTTTCTCCCTCTCTCTCTCTCTCTGTTTCTCTTTCTCTGTTTCTCTCTCTCTCTGTTTCTCTCTCTCTCTGTTTCACTCTCTCTGTTTCTCTCTCTCTCTGTTTCTCTCATTCTGTTTCTCCCTCTCTCTGTTTCTCTCTCTCTCTCTGTTTCTCTCTCTCTGTTTCTCTCTCTCTGTTTCGCTCTCTCTCTGTTTCTCTCTCTCTGTTTCTCTCTCTCTCTGTTTCTCTCATTCTCTGTTTCTCTCTCTCTCTGTTTCTCTCTCTCTCTGTTTCTCCCTCTCTCTCTGTTTCTCTCTCTGTTTCTCTCTCTCTCAGTTTCTCTCTCTCTCTGTTTCTCTCTCTCTCTGTTTCTCTCTCTCTCTGTTTCTCTCATTCTCTGTTTCTCTCTCTCTCTGTTTCTCCCTCTCTCTGTTTCTCTCTCTCTCTGTTTCTCTCTCTCTCTGTTTCTCCCTCTCTCTCTGTTTCTCTCTCTGTTTCTCTCTCTCTCTGTTTCTCTCTCTCTCTGTTTCTCTCTCTCTCTGTTTCTCTCTCTCTCTGTTTCTCTCATTCTCTGTTTCTCTCTCTCTCTGTTTCTCCCTCTCTCTGTTCCTCTCATTCTGTTTCTCTCTCTCTCTCTGTTTCTCTCCCTCTCTGTTTCTGTCACTCTCTGTTTCTCTCTCTCTCTGTTTCTCTCTCTCTGTTTCTCTCTCTCTGTTTCTCTCTCTCTCTGTTTCTCTCTCTCTCTGTTTCTCTCATTTTGTTTCTCTCTCTCTCTGTTTCTCCCTCTGTCTATCTCTCTGTTTCTCCCTCTGTCTCTCTCTCTGTTTCTCCCTCTCTCTCTGTTTCTCTTTCTCTCTGTTTCTCTCATTCTGTTTCTCCCTCTCTCTGTTTCTCTCTCTCTCTGTTTCTCCCTCTGTCTCTCTCTCTGTTTTTCTCTCTCTCTCTGTTTCTCCCTCTGTCTCTCTCTCTGTTTCTCTCTCTCTCTGTTTCTCTCTCTCTCTGTTTCTCTCTCTCTCTGTTTCTCTCTCTCTCTGTTTCTCTCTCTCTCTGTTTCTCTCTCTCTCTGTTTCTCCCTCTCTCTGTTTCTCCCTCTCTCTGTTTCTCCCTCTCTCTCTCTCTGTGTTTCTCTCTCTCTCTGTTTCTCTCTCTCTGTTTCTCCCTCTCTCTGTTTCTCCCTCTCTCTGTTTCTCCCTCTCTCTGTTTCTCCCTCTCTCTCTCTCTCTGTTTCTCTCTCTCTCTGTTTCTCTCTCTCTCTGTTTCTCTCTCTCTGTTTCTCTCTCTCTCTGTTTCTCTCATTCTGTTTCTCCCTCTCTCTGTTTCTCTCTCTCTCTCTGTTTCTCTCTCTCTGTTTCTCTCTCTCTGTTTCTCTCTCTCTGTTTCGCTCTCTCTCTGTTTCTCCCTCTCTCTGTTTCTCTCTCTCTCTGTTTCTCCCCCTCTCTCTCTCTCTCAGTTTCTCTCTCTCTCTGTTTCTCTCTCTCTCTCTTTCTCCCTCTCTCTGTTTCTCTCTCTGTTTCCCTCTCTCTCTGTTTCTCTCATTCTCTGTCTCTCTCTCTGTTTCTCCCTCTCTCTCTGTTTCTCTTTCTCTCTGTTTCTCTCATTCTGTTTCTCCCTCTCTCTGTTTCTCTCTCTCTCTGTTTCTCCCTCTCTCTGTTTCTCCCTCTCTCTCTCTGTGTTTCTCTGTTTCTCTCTCTCTGTTTCTCCCTCTCTCTGTTTCTCCCTCTCTCTGTTTCTCCCTCTCTCTGTTTCTCCCTCTCTCTCTCTCTGTTTCTCCCTCTTTGTTTCTCCCTCTCTCTCTCTCTGTTTCTCCCTCTCTCTGTTTCTCTCTCTCTCTGTTTCTCTCTCTCTCTCTCTCTGTTTCTCGCTCTGTCGCTGTTTCTCTCTCTCTCTGTTTCTCCCTCTCTCTGTTTCTCCCTCTCTGTTTCTCCCTCTCTCTGTTTCTCTCTCTCTCTGTTTCTCCCTCTGTCCTTCTCTCTGTTTCTCTCCCTCTGTTTCTCTCTCTCTCTGTTTCTCCCCCTCTCTGTTTCTCCCTCTCTCTCTCTCTGTTTCTCTATCTCTCTGTTTCTCTCTCTCTCTGTTTCTTTCTCTCTGTTTCTCCCTCTCTGTTTCTCGCTCTCTCTGTTTCTGTCTCTCTCTGTTTCTGTCTCTCTGTTTCTCCCTCTCTCTGTTTCTCTCTCTCTCTGTTTCTCCCTCTCTGATTCTCTCTCTCTGTTTCTCTCTCTATCTCTGTTTCTCTCTCTGTTTCTCCCTCTCTCTGTTTCTCTCTCTCTCTGTTTCTCCCTCTCTCTGTTTCTCTCTCTCTGTTTCTCTCTCTCTCTATTTCTCCCTCTGTCTCTCTCTCTGTTTCTCCCTCTCTCTGTTTCTCTTATTCTGTTTCTCCCTCTCTCTGTTTCTCTCTCTCTCTGTTTCTCCCTCTGTCTCTCTCTCTGTTTCTCTCTCTCTCTGTTTCTCCCTCTCTCTGTTTCTCCCTCTCTCAGTTTCTCCATCTCTCTGTTTCTCCCCCTCTCTCTCTCTCTCTGTTTCTCACTCTCTGTTTCTCTCTCTCTCTGTTTCTCTCTCTCTCTGTTTCTCTCTCTCTCTGTTTCTCTCTCTCTCTGTTTCTCTCTCTCTCTGTTTCTCTCTCTCTCTGTTTCTCTCTCTCTCTGTTTCTCTCTCTCTCTGTTTCTCCCTCTCTCTGTTTCTCCCTCTCTCTGTTTCTCCCTCTCTCTCTCTCTCTGTTTCTCTCTCTCTCTGTATCTCTCTCTCTCTGTTTCTCTCTCTCTCTGTTTCTCTCTCTCTGTTTCTCTCTCTCTCTGTTTCTCTCTCTCTCTGTTTCTCTCATTCTGTTTCTCCCTCTCTCTGTTTCTCTCTCTCTCTGTTTCTCCCTCTGTCTCTCTCTCTGTTTCTCCCTCTCTCTATGTTTCTCTTTCTCTCCGTTTCTCTCATTCTGTTTCTCCCTCTCTCTGTTTCTCTCTCTCTCTGTTTCTCCCTCTGTCTCTCTCTCTGTTTCTCTCCATCTCTGTTTCTCCCTCTGTCTCTCTCTCTGTTTCTCTCTCTCTCTGTTTCTCTCTCTCTCTGTTTCTCCCTCTCTCTGTTTCTCCCTCTCTCTGTTTCTCCCTCTCTCTCTCTCTCTGTGTTTCTCTCTCTCTCTGTTTCTCTCTCTCTGTTTCTCCCTCTCTCTGTTTCTCCCTCTCTCTGTTTCTCCCTCTCTCTGTTTCTCCCTCTCTCTCTCTCTCTGTTTCTCTCTCTCACTGTTTCTCTCTCTCTCTGTTTCTCTCTCTCTCTGTTTCTCTCTCTCTGTTTCTCTCTCTCTCTGTTTCTCTCATTCTGTTTCTCCCTCTCTCTGTTTCTCTCTCTCTCTCTGTTTCTCTCTCTCTGTTTCTCTCTCTCTCTGTTTCTCTCTCTCTCTGTTTCTCTCTCTCTCCGTTTCTCTCATTCTCTGTTTCTCTCTCTCTCTGTTTCTCTCTCTCTCTGTTTCTCTCTCTCTCTGTTTCTCTCTCTCTCAGTTTCTCTCTCTCTCTCAGTTTCTCTCTCTCTCTGTTTCTCTCTCTCTCTGTTTCTCTCATTCTCTGTTTCTCTCTCTCTCTGTTTCTCCCTCTCTCTGTTTCTCTCTCTCTCTGTTTCTCTCTCTCTCTGTTTCTCTCTCTCTCTGTTTCTCTCTCTCTCTGTTTCTCTCTCTCTCTGTTTCTCTCTCTCTGTTTCTCCCTCTCTCTGTTTCTCCCTCTCTCTCTCTCTGTTTCTCTCTCTCTCTGTTTCTCTCTCTGTTTCTCTCTCTCTCTGTTTCTCTCTCTCTCTGTTTCTCTCTCTCTCTGTTTCTCCCTCTCTCTGTTTCTCCCTCTCTCTGTTTCTCCCTCTCTCTCTCTCTCTCTCTGTTTCTCCCTCTCTCTGTTTCTCTCATTCTCTGTCTCTCTCTCTGTTTCTCTTTCTCTCTGTTTCACTTATTCTGTTTCTCCCTCTCTCTGTTTCTCTCTCTCTCTATTTCTCCCTCTCTCTGTTTCTCTTATTCTGTTTCTCCCTCTGTCTCTCTCTCTGTTTCTCTCTCTCTCTGTTTCTCCCTCTGTCTCTCTCTCTGTTTCTCTCTCTCTCTGTTTCTCCCTCTCTCTGTTTCTCCCTCTCTCAGTTTCTCTTATTCTGTTTCTCCCTCTCTCTGTTTCTCTCTCCCTCTGTCTCTCTCTCTGTTTCTCTCTCTCTCTGTTTCTCTCTCTCTCTGTTTCTCCCTCTCTCTGTTTCTCCCTCTCTCAGTTTCTCCCTCTCTCTGTTTCTCCCTCTCTCTGTTTCTCCCTCTCTCAGTTTCTCCCTCTCTCTGTTTCTCCCTCTCTCTGTTTCTCCCTCTCTCTGTTTCTCTCTCTCTCTGTTTCTCCCCCTGTCTCTCTCTCTGTTTCTCTCTCTCTCTGTTTCTCTCTCTCTCTGTTTCTCCCTCTCTCTCTCTCTCTCTGTTTCTCACTCTCTGTTTCTCTCTCTCTCTGTTTCTCTCTCTCTCTGTTTATCTCTCTCTGTTTCTCTCTCTCTCTGTTTCTCCCTCTCTCTGTTTCTCCCTCTCTCTCTCTGCTTCTCTCTCTCTCTGTTTCTCTCTCTCTCTGTTTCTCTCTCTCTCTGTTTCTCTCTCTCTGTTTCTCTCTCTCTTTTTCTCTCTCTCTCTGTTTCTCTCTCTCTCTGTTTCTCTCTCTCTCTGTTTCTCTCATTCTGTTTCTCCCTCTCTCTGTTTCTCTCTCTCTCTGTTTCTCCCTCTCTCTCTCTCTCTGTTTCTCTTTCTCTCTGTTTCTCTCATTCTGTTTCTCCCTCTCTCTGTTTCTCTCTCTCTCTGTTTCTCCCTCTGTCTCTCTCTCTGTTTCTCTCTCTCTCTGTTTCTCCCTCTGTCTCTCTCTCTGTTTCTCTCTCTCTCTGTTTCTCTCTCTCTCTGTTTCTCTCTCTCTCTGTTTCTCTCTCTCTCTGTTTCTCCCTCTCTCTGTTTCTCCCTCTCTCTATTTCTCCCTCTCTCTCTCTCTCTGTGTTTCTCTCTCTCTCTGTTTCTCTCTCTCTGTTTCTCCCTCTCTCTGTTTCTCCCTCTCTCTGTTTCTCCCTCTCTCTCTCTCTCTGTTTCTCTCTCTCACTGTTTCTCTCTCTCTCTGTTTCTCTCTCTCTCTGTTTCTCTCTCTCTGTTTCTCTCTCTCTCTGTTTCTCTCTCTCTCTGTTTCTCCCTCTCTCTGTTTCTCCCTCTCTCTCTCTCTCTGTTTCTCTCTCTCCCTGTTTCTCTCTCTCTGTTTCTCCCTCTCTCTGTTTCTCCCTCTCTCTGTTTCTCCCTCTCTCTGTTTCTCCCTCTCTCTCTCTCTCTCTGTTTCTCTCTCTCACTGTTTCTCTCTCTCTCTGTTTCTCTCTCTCTCTGTTTCTCTCTCTCTGTTTCTCTCTCTCTCTGTTTCTCTCATTCTGTTTCTTCCTCTCTCTGTTTCTCTCTCTCTCTCTGTTTCTCTCTCTCTGTTTCTCTCTCTCTGTTTCTCTCTCTGTTTCTCTCTCTCTCTGTTTCTCTCTCTCTCTGTTTCTCTCTCTCTCTGTTTCTCTCTCTCTCCGTTTCTCTCATTCTCTGTTTCTCTCTCTCTCTGTTTCTCTCTCTCTCTGTTTCTCTCTCTCTCTGTTTCTCTCTCTCTCTGTTTCTCTCTCTGTTTCTCTCTCTCTCAGTTTCTCTCTCTCTCTCAGTTTCTCTCTCTCTCTGTTTCTCTCTCTCTCTGTTTCTCTCTCTCTCTGTTTCTCTCTCTCTCTGTTTCTCCCTCTCTCTGTTTCTCCCTCTCTCTATTTCTCCCTCTCTCTCTCTCTGTGTTTCTCTCTCTCTCTGTTTCTCTCTCTCTGTTTCTCCCTCTCTCTGTTTCTCCCTCTCTCTGTTTCTCCCTCTCTCTCTCTCTCTGTTTCTCTCTCTCACTGTTTCTCTCTCTCTCTGTTTCTCTCTCTCTCTGTTTCTCTCTCTCTGTTTCTCTCTCTCTCTGTTTCTCTCATTCTGTTTCTCCCTCTCTCTGTTTCTCTCTCTTTCTCTGTTTCTCTCTCTCTGTTTCTCTCTCTCTGTTTCTCTCTCTCTCTGTTTCTCCCTCTCTCTGTTTCTCCCTCTCTCTCTCTCTGTGTTTCTCTCTCTCTCTGTTTCTCTCTCTCTCTGTTTCTCTCATTCTGTTTCTCCCTCTCTCTGTTTCTCTCTCTCTCTCTGTTTCTCTCTCTCTGTTTCTCTCTCTCTGTTTCTCTCTCTCTCTGTTTCTCTCTCTCTCTGTTTCTCTCTCTCTCTGTTTCTCTCTCTCTCCGTTTCTCTCATTCTCTGTTTCTCTCTCTCTCTGTTTCTCTCTCTCTCTGTTTCTCTCTCTCTCTGTTTCTCCCTCTCTCAGTTTCTCTTATTCTGTTTCTCCCTCTCTCTGTTTCTCTCTCTCTCTGTTTCTCCCTCTGTCTCTCTCTCTGTTTCTCTCTCTCTCTGTTTCTCCCTCTCTCAGTTTCTCCCTCTCTCAGTTTCTCCCTCTCTCTGTTTCTCCCTCTCTCTCTCTCTCTCTGTTTCTCACTCTCTGTTTCTCTCTCTCTCTGTTTCTCTCTCTCTCTGTTTCTCCCTCTCTCTGTTTCTCTCTCTCTCTGTTTCTCCCTCTGTCTCTCTCTCTGTTTCTCTCTCTCTCTGTTTCTCTCTCTCTCTGTTTCTCCCTCTCTCTCTCTCTCTCTGTTTCTCACTCTCTGTTTCTCTCTCTCTCTGTTTCTCTCTCTCTCTGTTTCTCTCTCTCTCTGTTTCTCCCTCTCTCTGTTTCTCCCTCTCTCTCTCTCTCTGCTTCTCTCTCTCTCTGTTTCTCTCTCTCTCTGTTTCTCTCTCTCTCTGTTTCTCTCTCTCTGTTTCTCTCTCTCTTTTTCTCTCTCTCTCTGTTTCTCTCTCTCTCTGTTTCTCTCTCTCTCTGTTTCTCTCATTCTGTTTCTCCCTCTCTCTGTTTCTCTCTCTCTCTGTTTCTCCCTCTCTCTCTCTCTCTGTTTCTCTTTCTCTCTGTTTCTCTCATTCTGTTTCTCCCTCTCTCTGTTTCTCTCTCTCTCTGTTTCTCTCTCTGTCTCTCTCTCTGTTTCTCTCTCTCTCTGTTTCTCCCTCTGTCTCTCTCTCTGTTTCTCTCTCTCTCTGTTTCTCTCTCTCTCTGTTTCTCTCTCTCTCTGTTTCTCCCTCTCTCTATTTCTCCCTCTCTCTCTCTCTGTGTTTCTCTCTCTCTCTGTGTTTCTCTCTCTCTCTGTTTCTCTCTCTCTGTTTCTCCCTCTCTCTGTTTCTCCCTCTCTCTGTTTCTCCCTCTCTCTCTCTCTCTGTTTCTCTCTCTCACTGTTTCTCTCTCTCTCTGTTTCTCTCTCTCTCTGTTTCTCTCTCTCTGTTTCTCTCTCTCTCTGTTTCTCTCATTCTGTTTCTCCCTCTCTCTGTTTCTCTCTCTCTCTCTGTTTCTCTCTCTCTCTTTCTCTCTCTCTGTTTCTCTCTCTCTCTGTTTCTCTCTCTCTCTGTTTCTCCCTCTCTCTGTTTCTCCCTCTCTCTGTTTCTCCCTCTCTCTCTCTCTGTGTTTCTCTCTCTCTCTGTTTCTCTCTCTCTGTTTCTCCCTCTCTCTGTTTCTCCCTCTCTCTGTTTCTCCCTCTCTCTGTTTCTCCCTCTCTCTCTCTCTCTGTTTCTCTCTCTCTCTGTTTCTCTCTCTCACTGTTTCTCTCTCTCTCTGTTTCTCTCTCTCTCTGTTTCTCTCTCTCTGTTTCTCTCTCTCTCTGTTTCTCTCATTCTGTTTCTCCCTCTCTCTGTTTCTCTCTCTCTCTCTGTTTCTCTCTCTCTGTTTCTCTCTCTCTGTTTCTCTCTCTCTCTGTTTCTCTCTCTCTCTGTTTCTCTCTCTCTCTGTTTCTCTCTCTCTCCGTTTCTCTCATTCTCTGTTTCTCTCTCTCTCTGTTTCTCTCTCTCTCTGTTTCTCTCTCTCTCTGTTTCTCTCTCTGTTTCTCTCTCTCTCTGTTTCTCTCTCTCTCAGTTTCTCTCTCTCTCTGTTTCTCTCATTCTCTGTTTCTCTCTCTCTCTGTTTCTCCCTCTCTCTGTTTCTCTCTCTCTCTGTTTCTCTCTCTCTCTGTTTCTCTCTCTCTCTGTTTCTCTCTCTCTCTGTTTCTCTCTCTCTCTGTTTCTCTCTCTCTCTGTTTCTCCCTCTCTCTGTTTCTCCCTATCTCTGTTTCTCCCTCTCTCTCTCTCTGTTTCTCTCTCTCTCTGTTTCTCTCTCTGTTTCTCTCTCTCTCTGTTTCTCTCTCTCTCTGTTTCTCCCTCTCTCTGTTTCTCTCTCTCTCTGTTTCTCCCTCTCTCTCTCTCTCTCTCTGTTTCTCCCTCTCTCTGTTTCTCTCATTCTCTGTCTCTCTCTCTGTTTCTCTTTCTCTCTGTTTCACTTATTCTGTTTCTCCCTCTCTCTGTTTCTCTCTCTCTCTATTTCTCCCTCTCTCTGTTTCTCTTATTCTGTTTCTCCCTCTGTCTCTCTCTCTGTTTCTCTCTCTCTCTGTTTCTCCCTCTGTCTCTCTCTCTGTTTCTCTCTCTCTCTGTTTCTCCCTCTCTCTGTTTCTCCCTCTCTCAGTTTCTCTTATTCTGTTTTTCCCTCTCTCTGTTTCTCTCTCTCTCTGTTTCTCCCTCTGTCTCTCTCTCTGTTTCTCTCTCTCTCTGTTTCTCCCTCTCTCTGTTTCTCCCTCTCTCAGTTTCTCCCTCTCTCTGTTTCTCCCTCTCTCTCTCTCTCTCTGTTTCTCTCTCTCTCTGTTTCTCTCTCTCTCTGTTTCTCTCTCTCTCTGTTTCTCTCTCTCTCTGTTTCTCCCTCTCTCTGTTTCTCCCTCTCTCTCTCTCTCTGCTTCTCTCTCTCTCTGTTTCTCTCTCTCTCTGTTTCTCTCTCTCTGTTTCTCTCTCTCTTTTTCTCTCTCTCTCTGTTTCTCTCTCTCTCTGTTTCTCTCTCTCTCTGTTTCTCTCATTCTGTTTCTCCCTCTCTCTGTTTCTCTCTCTCTCTGTTTCTCCCTCTCTCTCTCTCTCTGTTTCTCTTTCTCTCTGTTTCTCTCATTCTGTTTCTCCCTCTCTCTGTTTCTCTCTCTCTCTGTTTCTCCCTCTGTCTCTCTCTCTGTTTCTCTCTCTCTCTGTTTCTCCCTCTGTCTCTCTCTCTGTTTCTCTCTCTCTCTGTTTCTCTCTCTCTCTGTTTCTCTCTCTCTCTGTTTCTCTCTCTCTCTGTTTCTCCCTCTCTCTGTTTCTCCCTCTCTCTGTTTCTCCCTCTCTCTCTCTCTGTGTTTCTCTCTCTCTCTGTTTCTCTCTCTCTGTTTCTCCCTCTCTCTGTTTCTCCCTCTCTCTGTTTCTCCCTCTGTCTCTCTCTCTGTTTCTCTCTCTCTCTGTTTCTCTCTCTCTCTGTTTCTCTCTCTCTCTGTTTCTCTCTCTCTCTGTTTCTCTCTCTCTCTGTTTCTCTCTCTCTCTGTTTCTCTCTCTCTGTTTCTCTCTCTCTCTGTTTCTCTCATTCTGTTTCTCCCTCTCTCTGTTTCTCTCTCTCTCTCTGTTTCTCTCTCTCTGTTTCTCTCTCTCTGTTTCGCTCTCTCTCTGTTTCTCTCTCTCTCTGTTTCTCTCTCTCTCTGTTTCTCTCATTCTCTGTTTCTCTCTCTCTCTGTTTCTCTCTCTCTCTGTTTCTCCCTCTCTCTCTGTTTCTCTCTCTGTTTCTCTCTCTCTCTGTTTCTCTCTCTCTCTGTATCTCTCTCTCTCTGTTTCTCTCTCTCTCTGTTTCTCTCATTCTCTGTTTCTCTCTCTCTCTGTTTCTCCCTCTCTCTGTTCCTCTCATTCTGTTTCTCAATCTCTCTCTGTTTCTCTCCCTCTCTGTTTCTGTCACTCTCTGTTTCTCTCTCTCCCTCTCTGTTTCTCCCCCTCTCTCTCTCTCTCTGTTTCTCCCTCTCTCTTTTTCTCTCTCTCTCTGTTTCTCCCTCTCTCTCTCTCTCTCAGTTTCTCTCTCTCTCAGTTTCTCTGTCTCTCTGTTTCTCCCTCTCTCTGTTTCTCTCTCTGTTTCTCTCTCTCTCTGTTTCTCTCATTCTCTGTCTCTCTCTCTGTTTCTCCCTCTCTCTCTGTTTCTCTTTCTCTCTGTTTCTCTCATTCTGTTTCTCCCTCTCTCTGTTTCTCTCTCTCTCTGTTTCTCCCTCTCTCTGTTTCTCCCTCTCTCTCTCTGTGTTTCTCTGTCTCTCTGTTTCTCTCTCTCTGTTTCTCTCTCTCTGTTTCTCCCTCTCTCTGTTTCTCCCTCTCTCTGTTTCTCCCTCTCTCTGTTTCTCCCTCTCTCTCTCTCTGTTTCTCCCTCTCACTGTTTCTCCCTCTTTGTTTCTCCCTCTCTCTCTCTCTGTTTCTCCCTCTCTCTGTTTCTCTCTCTCTCTCTGTTTCTCTCTCTCTCTCTCTCTGTTTCTCGCTCTGTCGCTGTTTCTCTCTCTCTCTGTTTCTCCCTCTCTCTGTTTCTCCCTCTCTGTTTCTCCCTCTCTCTGTTTCTCTCTCTCTCTGTTTCTCCCTCTGTCCTTCTCTCTGTTTCTCTCTCTCTGTTTCTCTCTCTCTCTGTTTCTCCCCCTCTCTGTTTCTCCCTGTCTCTCTCTCTGTTTCTCTATCTCTCTGTTTCTCTCTCTCTCTGTTTCTTTCTCTCTGTTTCTCCCTCTCTGTTTCTCGCTCTCTCTGTTTCTCGATCTCTCTGTTTCTGTCTCTCTCTGTTTCTCTCTCTCTGTTTCTCCCTCTCTCTGTTTCTCTCTCTCTCTGTTTCTCCCTCTCTGTTTCTCTCTCTCTGTTTCTCTCTCTATCTCTGTTTCTCTCTCTGTTTCTCCCTCTCCCTGTTTCTCTCTCTCCCTGTTTCTCTCTCTCTCTGTTTCTCCCTCTCTCTGTTTCTCTCTCTCTGTTTCTCTCTCTCTCTATTTCTCCCTCTGTCTCTCTCTCTGTTTCTCTCTCTCTCTGTTTCTCCCTCTCTCTGTTTCTCCCTCTCTCTGTTTCTCTTATTCTGTTTCTCCCTCTCTCAGTTTCTCCCTCTCTCTGTTTCTCCCTCTCTCTCTCTCTCTCTGTTTCTCACTCTCTGTTTCTCTCTCTCTCTGTTTCTCTCTCTCTCTGTTTCTCTCTCTCTGTTTCTCTCTCTCTCTGTTTCTCTCTCTCTCTGTTTCTCTCTCTCTCTGTTTCTCCCTCTCTCTGTTTCTCCCTCTCTCTGTTTCTCCCTCTCTCTCTCTCTCTGTTTCTCTCTCTCTCTGTTTCTCTCTCTCTCTGTTTCTCTCTCTCTCTGTTTCTCTCTCTCTCTGTTCCTCTCTCTCTGTTTCTCTCTCTCTCTGTTTCTCTCTCTCTCTGTTTCTCTCATTCTGTTTCTCCCTCTCTCTGTTTCTCTCTCTCTCTGTTTCTCCCTCTGTCTCTCTCTCTGTTTCTCCCTCTCTCTCTGTTTCTCTCTCTCTCTGTTTCTCTCTCTCTCTGTTTCTCCCTCTCTCTGTTTCTCCCTCTCTCTGTTTCTCCCTCTCTCTCTCTCTGTGTTTCTCTCTCTCTCTGTCTCTCTCTCTGTTTCTCCCTCTCTCTCTGTTTCTCTCTCTCTCTGTTTCTCCCTCTGTCTCTCTCTCTGTTTCTCTCTCTCTCTGTTTCTCCCTCTGTCTCTCTCTCTGTTTCTCTCTCTCTCTGTTTCTCTCTCTCTCTGTTTCTCCCTCTCTCTGTTTCTCCCTCTCTCTCTCTCTGTGTTTCTCTCTCTCTGTGTTTCTCTCTCTCTGTTTCTCCCTCTCTCTGTTTCTCCCTCTCTCTGTTTCTCCCTCTCTCTCTCTCACTGTTTCTCTCTCTCTCTGTTTCTCTCTCTCTCTGTTTATCTCTCTCTCTGTTTCTCTCTCTCTGTTTCTCTCTCTCTCTGTTTCTCTCATTCTGTTTCTCCCTCTCTCTGTTTCTCTCTCTCTCTCTGTTTCTCTCTCTCTGTTTCTCTCCCTCTGTTTCGCTCTCTCTCTGTTTCTCTCTCTCTCTGTTTCTCTCTCTCTCTGTTTCTCTCATTCTCTGTTTCTCTCTCTCTCTGTTTCTCTCTCTCTCTGTTTCTCCCTCTCTCTCTGTTTCTCTCTCTGTTTCTCTCTCTCTCTGTTTCTCTCTCTCTCTGTTTCTCTCTCTCTCTGTTTCTCTCTCTCTCTGTTTCTCTCATTCTCTGTTTCTCTCTCTCTCTGTTTCTCCCTCTCTCTGTTTCTCTCTCTCTCTGTTTCTCTCTCTCTCTGTTTCTCCCTCTCTCTCTGTTTCTCTCTCTGTTTCTCTCTCTCTCTCTCTGTATCTCTCTCTCTCTGTTTCTCTCTCTCTCTGTTTCTCTCATTCTCTGTTTCTCTCTCTCTTTGTTTCTCCCTCTCTCTGTTTCTCTTTCTCTCTGTTTCTCTCATTCTGTTTCTCTCTCTCTCTCTGTTTCTCTCCCTCTCTGTTTCTGTCACTCTCTGTTTCTCTCTCTCCCTCTCTGTTTCACCCCCTCTCTCTCTCTCTCTGTTTCTCCCTCTCTCTGTTTCTCTCTCTCTCTGTTTCTCCCTCTCTCTCTCTCTCTCTCTCAGTTTCTCTCTCTCTCTGTTTCTCTCTCTCTCTGTTTCTCCCTCTCTCTGTTTCTCTCTCTGTTTCTCTCTCTCTCTGTTTTTCTCATTCTCTGTCTCTCTCTCTGTTTCTCCTTCTCTCTCTGTTTCTCTTTCTCTCTGTTTCTCTCATTCTGTTTCTCCCTCTCTCTGTTTCTCTCTCTCTGTTTCTCCCTCTCTCTGTTTCTCCCTCTCTCTCTCTCTGTTTCTCCCTCTCACTGTTTCTCCCTCTTTGTTTCTCCCTCTCTCTCTCTCTGTTTCTCCCCCTCTCTCTCTCTCTCTCTGTGTTTCTCTGTCTCTCTGTTTCTCTCTCCATGTTTCTCTCTCTCTGTTTCTCCCTCTCTCTGTTTCTCCCTCTCTCTGTTTCTCCCTCTCTCTGTTTCTCCCTCTCTCTCTCTCTGTTTCTCCCTCTCACTGTTTCTCCCTCTTTGTTTCTCCCTCTCTCTCTCTCTGTTTCTCCCCCTCTCTGTTTCTCTCTCTCTCTGTTTCTCTCTCTCTCTCTCTCTGTTTCTCGCTCTGTCGCTGTTTCTCTCTCTCTCTGTTTCTCCCTCTCTCTGTTTCTCCCTCTCTGTTTCTCCCTCTCTCTGTTTCTCTCTCTCTCTGTTTCTCCCTCTGTCCTTCTCTCTGTTTCTCTCTCTCTGTTTCTCTCTCTCTCTGTTTCTCCCCCTCTCTGTTTCTCCCTCTCTCTCTCTCTGTTTCTCTATCTCTCTGTTTCTCTCTCTCTCTGTTTCTTTCTCTCTGTTTCTCCCTCTGTTTCTCTCTCTCGGTTTCTCCCTCTCTCTGTTTCTCTCTCTCTCTGTTTCTCCCTCTCTGTTTCTCTCTCTCTGTTTCTCTCTCTATCTCTGTTTCTCTCTCTGTTTCTCCCTCTCTCTGTTTCTCTCTCTCTCTGTTTCTCCCTCTCTCTGTTTCTCCCTCTCTCTGTTTCTCCCTCTCTCTGTTTCTCTTATTCTGTTTCTCCCTCTCTCTGTTTCTCTCTCTCTCTGTTTCTCCCTCTGTCTCTCTCTCTGTTTCTCTCTCTCTCTGTTTCTCCCTCTCTCTGTTTCTCCCTCTCTCAGTTTCTCCCTCTCTCTGTTTCTCCCTCTCTCTCTCTCTCTCTGTTTCTCACTCTCTGTTTCCCTCTCTCTCTGTTTCTCTCTCTCTCTGTTTCTCTCTCTCTCTGTTTCTCTCTCTCTCTGTTTCTCTCTCTCTCTGTTTCTCTCTCTCTCTGTTTCTCTCTCTCTCTGTTTCTCCCTCTCTCTGTTTCTCCCTCTCTCTGTTTCTCCCTCTCTCTCTCTCTCTGTTTCTCTCTCTCTCTTTTTCTCTCTCTCTCTGTTTCTCTCTCTCTCTGTTTCTCTCTCTCTGTTTCTCTCTCTCTCTGTTTCTCTCTCTCTCTGTTTCTCTCATTCTGTTTCTCCCTCTCTCTGTTTCTCTCTCTCTCTGTTTCTCCCCCTGTCTCTCTCTCTGTTTCTCCCTCTCTCTCTGTTTCTCTTTCTCTCTGTTTCTCTCATTCTGTTTCTCCCTCTCTCTGTTTCTCTCTCTCTCTGTTTCTCCCTCTGTCTCTCTCTCTGTTTCTCTCTCTCTCTGTTTCTCTCTCTCTCTGTTTCTCTCTCTCTCTGTTTCTCTCTCTCTCTGTTTCTCCCTCTCTCTGTTTCTCCCTCTCTCTGTTTCTCCCTCTCTCTCTCTCTCTGTGTTTCTCTCTCTCTCTGTTTCTCTCTCTCTGTTTCTCCCTCTCTCTGTTTCTCCCTCTCTCTGTTTCTCCCTCTGTCTCTCTCTCTGTTTCTCCCTCTCTCTCTGTTTCTCTTTCTCTCTGTTTCTCTCATTCTGTTTCTCCCTCTCTCTGTTTCTCTCTCTCTCTGTTTCTCCCTCTGTCTCTCTCTCTGTTTCTCTCTCTCTCTGTTTCTCTCTCTCTCTGTTTCTCTCTCTCTCTGTTTCTCCCTCTCTCTGTTTCTCCCTCTCTCTGTTTCTCCCTCTCTCTCTCTCTGTGTTTCTCTCTCTCTCTGTTTCTCTCTCTCTGTTTCTCCCTCTCTCTGTTTCTCCCTCTCTCTGTTTCTCCCTCTCTCTCTCTCTCTGTTTCTCTCTCTCTCTGTTTCTCTCTCTCTCTGTTTCTCTCTCTCTCTGTTTCTCTCATTCTGTTTCTCCCTCTCTCTGTTTCTCTCTCTCTCTCTGTTTCTCTCTCTCTATTTCTCTCTCTCTGTTTCTCTCTCTCTCTGTTTCTCTCTCTCTCTGTTTCTCTCTCTCTCCGTTTCTCTCATTCTCTGTTTCTCTCTCTCTCTGTTTCTCTCTCTCTCTGTTTCTCCCTCTCTCTCTGTTTCTCTCTCTGTTTCTCTCTCTCTCAGTTTCTCTCTCTCTCTGTTTCTCTCTCTCTCTGTTTCTCTCATTCTCTGTTTCTCTCTCTCTCTGTTTCTCCCTCTCTCTGTTTCTCTCTCTCTCTGTTTCTCTCTCTCTCTGTTTCTCTCTCTCTCTGTTTCTCCCTCTCTCTCTGTTTCTCTCTCTGTTTCTCTCTCTCTCTGTTTCTCTCTCTCTCTGTTTCTCTCATTCTCTGTTTCTCTCTCTCTCTGTTTCTCCCTCTCTCTGTTTCTCTTTCTCTCTGTTTCTCTCATTCTATTTCTCTCTCTCTCTGTTTCTCTCCCTCTCTGTTTCTGTCACTCTCTGTTTCTCTCTCTCTCTCTCTGTTTCTCCCCCTCTCTCTCTCTCTGTTTCTCCCTCTCTCTGTTTCTCTCTCTCTCTGTTTCTCCCTCTCCCTCAGTTTCTCTCTCTCTCTGTTTCTCTCTCTCTCTGTTTCTCCCTCTCTCTGTTTCTCTCTCTGTTTCTCTCTCTCTCTGTTTCTCTCATTCTCTGTCTCTCTCTCTGTTTCTCCCTCTCTCTCTGTTTCTCTTTCTCTCTGTTTCTCTCATTCTGTTTCTCCCTCTCTCTGTTTCTCTCTCTCTCTGTTTCTCCCTCTCTCTGTTTCTCCCTCTCTCTCTCTGTGTTTCTCTGTCTCTCTGTTTCTCTCTCTCTGTTTCTCTCTCTCTGTTTCTCCCTCTCTCTGTTTCTCCCTCTCTCTGTTTCTCCCTCTCTCTGTTTCTCCCTCTCCCTCTCTCTGTTTCTCCCTCTCACTGTTTCTCCCTCTTTGTTTCTCCCTCTCTCTCTCTCTGTTTCTCCCTCTCTCTGTTTCTCTCTCTCTCTGTTTCTCTCTCTCTCTCTCTCTGTTTCTCGCTCTGTCGCTGTTTCTCTCTCTCTCTGTTTCTCCCTCTCTCTGTTTCTCCCTCTGTCCTTCTCTCTGTTTCTCTCTCTCTGTTTCTCTCTCTCTCTGTTTCTCCCCCTCTCTGTTTCTCCCTCTCTCTCTCTCGGTTTCTCTATCTCTCTGTTTCTCTCTCTCTCTGTTTCTCTCTCTCTGTTTCTCCCTCTCTGTTTCTCGCTCTCTCTGTTTCTGTCTCTCTCTGTTTCTCTCTCTCTGTTTCTCTCTCTATCTCTGTTTCTCTCTCTGTTTCTCTCTCTCTCTGTTTCTCCCTCTCTCTGTTTCTCTCTCTCTGTTTCTCTCTCTCTGTTTCTCCCTCTCTCGGTTTCTCCCTCTCTGTTTCTCTCTCTCTCTGTTTCTCTCCCTCTCTGTTTCTCTCCCTCTCTGTTTCTCTCTCTCTCTGTTTCTCTCTCTCTCGGTTTCTCTCTCTCTCTGTCTCTCCCTCTCTCTGTTTCTCCCTCTCTCTGTTTCTCCCTCTCTCTCTGTTTCTCTCTCTCTCTGTTTCTCCCTCTGTCTCTCTCTCTGTTTCTCTCTCTCTCTGTTTCTCTCTCTCTCTGTTTCTCTCTCTCTCTGTTTCTCTCTCTCTCTGTTTCTCCCTCTCTCTGTTTCTCCCTCTCTCTGTTTCTCCCTCTCTCTCTCTCTGTGTTTCTCTCTCTCTCTGTTTCTCTCTCTCTGTTTCTCCCTCTCTCTGTTTCTCTCTCTCTCTGTTTCTCCCTCTCTCTGTTTCTCCCTCTCTCTGTTTCTCCCTCTCTCTCTCTGTTTCTCTCTCTCTCTGTTTCTCTCTCTGTTTCTCTCTCTCTCTGTTTCTCCCTCTCTCTCTGTTTCTCTTTCTGTCTGTTTCTCCCTCTCTCTGTTTCTCTCTCTCTCTGTTTCTCCCTCTGTCTCTCTCTCTGTTTCTCTCTCTCTCTCTGTTTCTCTTTCTCTCTGTTTCCCTCATTCTGTTTCTCCCTCTCTCTGTTTCTCTCTCTCTCTGTTTCTCCCTCTGTCTCTCTCTCTCTCTGTTTCTCCCTCTGTCTCTCTCTCTGTTTCTCTCTCTCTCTGTTTCTCTCTCTCTCTGTTTCTCTCTCTCTCTGTTTCTCCCTCTCTCTGTTTCTCCCTCTCTCTCTCTCTGTGTTTCTCTCTCTCTCTGTTTCTCTCTCTCTGTTTCTCTCTCTCTGTTTCTCCCTCTCTCTGTTTCTCTCTCTCTCTCTTTCTCCCTCTCTCTCTCTCTTTCTCCCTCTCTCTCTCTCTCTGTTTCTCTCTCTCTCTGTTTCTCCCTCTCTCTCTGTTTCACTCTCTCCCTGTATCTCACTCTCTCTGTTTCTCTCATTCTGTTTCTCTCTCTCTCTGTCTGTTTCTCTCTCTCTCTGTTTCTCTCTCTCTGTTTCTCTCTCTCTCTGTTTCTCCCTCTCTCTGTTTCTCTCTATCTCTGTTTCGCTCACTCTCTGTTTCTCCCTCTCTCTCTCTCTGTGTTTCTCTCTCTCTCTGTTTCTCTTTCTCTCTGTTTCTCTCTCTCTCTCTTTCTCCCTCTCTCTCTCTCTCTGTTTCTCCCTCTCTCTGTTTCTCTCTCTCTCTGTTTCTCCCTCTGTCCTTCTCTCTGTTTCTCTCTCTCTCTGTTTCTCTCTCTCTGTTTCTCTCTCTCTCTGTTTCTCTCTCTCTCTGTTTCTCTCATTCTGGTTCTCCCTCTCTCTGTTTCTCTCTCTCTCTGTTTCTCCCTCTGTCTCTCTCTCTGTTTCTCCCTCTCTCTCTGTTTCTCTTTCTCTCTGTTTCTCTCATTCTGTTTCTCCCTCTCTCTGTTTCTCTCTCTCTCTGTTTCTCCCTCTGTCTCTCTCTCTGTTTCTCTCTCTCTCTGTTTCTCTCTCTCTCTGTTTCTCTCTCTCTGTTTCTCTCTCTCTCTGTTTCTCTCTCTCTCTGTTTCTCCCTCTCTCTGTTTCTCCCTCTCTCTCTCTCTGTGTTTCTCTCTCTCTCTGTCTCTCTCTCTGTTTCTCCCTCTCTCTCTGTTTCTCTCTCTCTCTGTTTCTCCCTCTCTCTCTGTTTCTCTCTCTCTCTGTTTCTCCCTCTGTCTCTCTCTCTGTTTCTCTCTCTCTCTGTTTCTCCCTCTGTCTCTCTCTCTGTTTCTCTCTCTCTCTGTTTCTCTCTCTCTCTGTTTCTCTCTCTCTCTGTTTCTCCCTCTCTCTGTTTCTCCCTCTCTCTGTTTCTCCCTCTCTCTCTCTCTGTGTTTCTCTCTCTCTCTGTTTCTCTCTCTCTGTTTCTCCCTCTCTCTGTTTCTCTCTCTCTCTGTTTCTCCCTCTCTCTGTTTCTCCCTCTCTCTGTTTCTCCCTCTCTCTCTCTCTGTTTCTCTCTCTCTCTGTTTCTCTCTCTGTTTCTCTCTCTCTTTCTCTCTCTCTCTGTTTCTCCCTCTCTCTGTTTCTCTCTCTCTCTGTTTCTCCCTCTCTCTCTCTCTCTCTGTTTCTCTCTCTCTCTGTTTCTCCCTCTCTCTGTTTCTCTCATTCTCTGTCTCTCTCTCTGTTTCTCTTTCTCTCTGTTTCACTTATTCTGTTTCTCCCTCTCTCTGTTTCTCTCTCTCTCTGTTACTCCCTCTCTGTTTCTCCCTCTCTCTGTTTCTCTTATTCTGTTTCTCCCTCTCTCTGTTTCTCTCTCTCTCTGTTTCTCCCTCTGTCTCTCTCTCTGTTTCTCTCTCTCTCTGTTTCTCCCTCTCTCTGTTTCTCCCTCTCTCAGTTTCTCCCTCTCTCTGCTTCTCCCTCTCTCTCTCTCTCTCTGTTTCTCACTCTCTGTTTCTCTCTCTCTCTCTGTTTCTCTCTCTCTCTGTTTCTCTCTCTCTGTTTCTCTCTCACTCTGTTTCTCTCTCTCTCTGTTTCTCTCTCACTCTGTTTCTCTCTCTCTCTGTTTCTCTCTCTCTGTTTCTCTCTCTCTCTGTTTCTCTCTCTCTCTGTTTCTCTCATTCTGTTTCTCCCTCTCTCTGTTTCTCTCTCTCTCTGTTTCTCCCTCTGTCTCTCTCTCTGTTTCTCTCTCTCTCTGTTTCTCCCTCTGTCTCTCTCTCTGTTTCTCCCTCTCTCTATGTTTCTCTTTCTCTCCGTTTCTCTCATTCTGTTTCTCCCTCTCTCTGTTTATCTCTCTCTCTGTTTCTCCCTCTGTCTCTCTCTCTGTTTCTCTCTCTCTCTGTTTCTCTCTCTCTCTGTTTCTCTCTCTCTCTGTTTCTCCCTCTCTCTGTTTCTCCCTCTCTCTGTTTCTCCCTCTCTCTCTCTCTGTGTTTCTCTCTCTCTCTGTTTCTCTCTCTCTGTTTCTCCCTCTCTCTGTTTCTCCCTCTCTCTGTTTCTCCCTCTCTCTGTTTCTCCCTCTCTCTCTCTCTCTGTTTCTCTCTCTCACTGTTTCTCTCTCTCTCTGTTTCTCTCTCTCTCTGTTTCTCTCTCTCTGTTTCTCTCTCTCTCTGTTTCTCTCATTCTGTTTCTCCCTCTCTCTGTTTCTCTCTCTCTGTTTCTCTCTCTCTCTGTTTCTCTCTCTCTCTGTTTCTCTCATTCTGTTTCTCCCTCTCTCTGTTTCTCTCTCTCTCTGTTTCTCCCTCTGTCTCTCTCTCTGTTTCTCTCTCTCTCTGTTTCTCCCTCTGTCTCTCTCTCTGTTTCTCCCTCTCTCTATGTTTCTCTTTCTCTCCGTTTCTCTCATTCTGTTTCTCCCTCTCTCTGTTTATCTCTCTCTCTGTTTCTCCCTCTCTCTGTTTCTCCCTCTCTCTGTTTCTCTCTCTCTCTGTTTCTCTCTCTCTCTCTCTCTGTTTCTCGCTCTGTCGCTGTTTCTCTCTCTCTCTGTTTCTCCCTCTCTCTGTTTCTCCCTCTCTGTTTCTCCCTCTCTCTGTTTCTCTCTCTCTCTGTTTCTCCCTCTGTCCTTCTCTCTGTTTCTCTCTCTCCGTTTCTCTCTCTCTCTGTTTCTCCCCCTCTCTGTTTCTCCCTCTCTCTCTCTCTGTTTCTCTATCTCTCTGTTTCTCTCTCTCTCTGTTTCTTTCTCTCTGTTTCTCCCTCTCTGTTTCTCGCTCTCTCTGTTTCTGTCTCTCTCTGTTTCTCTCTCTCTGTTTCTCCCTCTCTCTGTTTCTCTCTCTCTCTGTTTCTCCCTCTCTATTTCTCTCTCTCTGTTTCTCTCTCTATCTCTGTTTCTCTCTCTGTTTCTCCCTCTCTCTGTTTCTCTCTCTCTCTGTTTCTCCCTCTCTCTGTTTCTCTCTCTCTGTTTCTCTCTCTCTCTATTTCTCCCTCTGTCTCTCTCTCTGTTTCTCTCTCTCGCTGTTTCTCCCTCTCTCTGTTTCTCCCTCTCTCTGTTTCTCTTATTCTGTTTCTCCCTCTCTCTGTTTCTCTCTCTCTCTGTTTCTCCCTCTGTCTCTCTCTCTGTTTCTCTCTCTCTCTGTTTCTCCCTCTCTCTGTTTCTCCCTCTCTCAGTTTCTCCCTCTCTCTGTTTCTCCCTCTCTCTCTCTCTCTCTGTTTCTCACTCTCTGTTTCTCTCTCTCTCTGTTTCTCTCTCTCTCTGTTTCTCTCTCTCTCTGTTTCTCTCTCTGTTTCTCTCTCTCTCTGTTTCTCCCTCTCTCTGTTTCTCCCTCTCTCTGTTTCTCCCTCTCTCTCTCTCTCTGTTTCTCTCTCTCTCTGTTTCTCTCTCTCTCTGTTTCTCTCTCTCTCTGTTTCTCTCTCTCTGTTTCTCTCTCTCTCTGTTTCTCTCTCTTTCTGTTTCTCTCATTCTGTTTCTCCCTCTCTCTGTTTCTCTCTCTCTCTGTTTCTCCCTCTGTCTCTCTCTCTGTTTCTCCCTCTCTCTCTGTTTCTCTTTCTCTCTGTTTCTCTCATTCTGTTTCTCCCTCTCTCTATTTCTCTCTCTCTGTTTCTCCCTCTGTCTCTCTCTGTGTTTCTCTGTCTCTCTGTTTCTCTCTCTCTGTTTCTCTATCTCTGTTTCTCCCTCTCTCTGTTTCTCCCTCTCTCTGTTTCTCCCTCTCTCTGTTTCTCCCTCTCACTGTTTCTCCCTCTTTGTTTCTCCCTCTCTCTCTCTCTGTTTCTCCCTCTCTCTGTTTCTCTCTCTCTCTGTTTCTCTCTCTCTCTCTCTCTGTTTCTCGCTCTGTCGCTGTTTCTCTCTCTCTCTGTTTCTCCCTCTCTCTGTTTCTCCCTCTCTGTTTCTCCCTCTCTCTGTTTCTCTCTCTCTCTGTTTCTCCCTCTGTCCTTCTCTCTGTTTCTCTCTCTCTCTGTTTCTCTCTCTCTCTGTTTCTCCCCCTCTCTGTTTCTCCCTCTCTCTCTCTCGGTTTCTCTATCTCTCTGTTTCTCTCTCTCTCTGTTTCTCTCTCTCTGTTTCTCCCTCTCTGTTTCTCACTCTCTCTGTTTCTGTCTCTCTCTGTTTCTCTCTCTCTGTTTCTCCCTCTCTCTGTTTCTCTCTCTCTCTGTTTCTTCCTCTCTGTTTCTCTCTCTCTGTTTCTCTCTCTATCTCTGTTTCTCTCTCTTTTTCTCCCTCTCTCTGTTTCTCTCTCTCTCTGTTTCTCTCTCTCTCTGTTTCTCTTTCTCTCTGTTTCTCTCTCTCTCTGTTTCTCTCTCTCTCTGTTTCTCTCTCTCTGTTTCTCCCTCTCTCTGTTTCTCCCTCTCTCTGTTTCTCCCTCTCTCTGTTTCTCTCTCTCTCTGTTTCTCTCTCTCTGTTTCTCCCTCTATCTGCTTCTCCCTCTCTCTCTCTCTGTTTCTCTCTCTCTCTGTCTCTCTCTCTCTCTGTTTCTCCCTCTCTCTCTGTTTCTCTTTCTCTTTGTTTCTCTCATTCTGTTTCTCCCTCTCTCTGATTCTCTCTCTCTCTGTTTCTCTCTCTCTCTGTTTCTCTCGCTCTCTGTTTCTCTCTCTCTCTGTTTCTCCCTCTCTCTGTTTCTCCCTCTCTCTCTCTGTTTCTCTC
>NC_092709.1:378618544-378631044 GCF_047496885.1 Scyliorhinus torazame
TCTCTCTTTCTCCCTCTCTCTCTCTCTTTCTCCCTCTCTCTCTCTCTGTTTCTCTCTCTCTCTGTTTCTCCCTCTCTCTCTGTTTCACTCTCTCTCTGTTTCTCTCTCTCTCTGTTTCCCCTCTCTCTGTTTCTCTCTCTCTCTGTTTCGCTCACTCTCTGTTTCTCCCTCTCTCTCTCTCTGTGTTTCTCTCTCTCTCTGTTTCTCTCTCTCTGTTTCTCCCTCTCTCTGTTTCTCTTTCTCTCTGTTTCTCTCTCTCTCTCTTTCTCCCTCTCTCGCTCTCTCTGTTTCTCCCTCTCTCTGTTTCTCTCTCTCTCTGTTTCTCCCTCTGTCCTTCTCTCTGTTTCTCTCTCTCTGTTTCTCTCTCTCTCTGTTTCTCCCCCTCTCTGTTTCTCCCTCTCTCTCTCTCTGTTTCTCTATCTCTCTGTTTCTCTCTCTCTCTGTTTCTCTCTCTCTGTTTCTCCCTCTCTGTTTCTCGCTCTCTCTGTTTCTGTCTCTCTCTGTTTCTCTCTCTCTGTTTCTCCCTCTCTCTGTTTCTCTCTCTCTCTGTTTCTCCCTCTCTGTTTCTCTCTCTCTGTTTCTCTCTCTATCTCTGTTTCTCTCTCTGTTTCTCCCTCTCTCTGTTTATCTCTCTCTCTGTTTCTCCCTCTCTCTGTTTCTCTCTCTCTGTTTCTCTCTCTCTGTTTCTCCCTCTCTCTGTTTCTCCCTCTCTCTGTTTCTCCCTCTCTCTGTTTCTCTCTCTCTCTGTTTCGCTCACTCTCTGTTTCTCCCTCTCTCTCTCTCTGTGTTTCTCTCTCTCTCTGTTTCTCTCTCTCTGTTTCTCCCTCTCTCTGTTTCTCTTTCTCTCTGTTTCTCTCTCTCTCTCTTTCTCCCTCTCTCGCTCTCTCTGTTTCTCCCTCTCTCTGTTTCTCTCTCTCTCTGTTTCTCCCTCTGTCCTTCTCTCTGTTTCTCTCTCTCTGTTTCTCTCTCTCTCTGTTTCTCCCCCTCTCTGTTTCTCCCTCTCTCTCTCTCTGTTTCTCTATCTCTCTGTTTCTCTCTCTCTCTGTTTCTCTCTCTCTGTTTCTCCCTCTCTGTTTCTCGCTCTCTCTGTTTCTGTCTCTCTCTGTTTCTCTCTCTCTGTTTCTCCCTCTCTCTGTTTCTCTCTCTCTCTGTTTCTCCCTCTCTGTTTCTCTCTCTCTGTTTCTCTCTCTATCTCTGTTTCTCTCTCTGTTTCTCCCTCTCTCTGTTTATCTCTCTCTCTGTTTCTCCCTCTCTCTGTTTCTCTCTCTCTGTTTCTCTCTCTCTCTGTTTCTCTCTTTTTCTCTCTCTCTCTGTTTCTCTCTCTCTCTGTTTCTCCCTCTCTCTGTTTCTCTCTCTCTCTATTTCTCCCTCTCTCTCTCTCTCTCTGTCTCTCTCTCTCTCTGTTTCTCCCTCTCTCTGTTTCTCTCATTTTCTGTCTCTCTGTTTCTCCCTCTCTCTCTGTTTCTCTTTCTCTCTGTTTCTCCCTCTGTCTCTCTCTCTGTTTCTCTCTCTCTCTGTTTCTCTCTCTCTCTGTTTCTCCCTCTGTCTCTCTCTCTGTTTCTCTCTCTCTCTGTTTATCCCTCTCTCTGTTTCTCCCTCTCTCTGTTTCTCTTATTCTGTTTCTCCCTCTCTCTGTTTCTCTCTCTCTCTGTTTCTCTCTCTCTCTGTTTCTCCCTCTGTCTCTCTCTCTGTTTCTCTCTCTCTCTGTTTCTCCCTCTCTCTGTTTCTCACTCTCTGTTTCTCTCTCTCTCTGTTTCTCTCTCTCTCTGTTTCTCTCTCTCTCTGTTTCTCTATCTCTCTGTTTCTCTCTCTCTCTGTTTCTCCCTCTCTCTGTTTCTCCCCCTCTCTCTCTCTGTGTTTCTCTCTCTCTCTGTTTCTCTCTCTCTCTGTTTCTCTCTCTCTCTGTTTCTCTCTCTCTGTTTCTCTCTCTCTCTGTTTCTCTCATTCTGTTTCTCCCTCTCTCTGTTTCTCTCTCTCTCTATTTCTCCCTCTGTCTCTCTCTCTGTTTCTCCCTCTCTCTCTGTTTCTCTTTCTCTCTGTTTCTCTCATTCTGTTTCTACCTCTCTCTGTTTCTCGCTCTCTCTGTTTCTCCCTCTCTCTCTGTTTCTCTCTCTCTCTGTTTCTCCCTCTGTCTCTCTCTCTGTTTCTCTCTCTCTCTGTTTCTCTCTCTCTCTGTTTCTCTCTCTCTCTGTTTCTCCCTCTCTCTGTTTCTCCCTCTCTCTGTTTCTCCCTCTCTCTCTCTCTGTGTTTCTCTCTCTCTCTGTTTCTCTCTCTCTGTTTCTCCCTCTCTCTGTTTCTCTTTCTCTCTGCTTCTCTCTCTCTCTCTTTCTCCCTCTCTCTCTCTCTCTGTTTCTCTCTCTCTCTGTTTCTCCCTCTCTCTCTATTTCACTCTCTCCCTGTATCTCTCTCTCTCTGTTTCTCTCATTCTGTTTCTCTCTCTCTCTCTCTGTTTCTCTCTCTCTCTGTTTTTCTCTCTCTCTCTGTTTCTCTCTCTCTCTGTTTCTCCCTCTCTCTGTTTCTCTCTCTCTCTGTTTCGCTCACTCTCTGTTTCTCTCTCTCTCTCTCTGTTTCTCCCCCCTCTCTCTCTCTCTCTGTTTCTCCCTCTCTCTGTTTCTCTCTCTCTCTGTTTCTCCCTCTCTCTGTTTCTCTCTCTCTCTGTTTTTCCCTCTCTCTGTTTCTCTCTCTCTCTGTTTCTCTCTCTCTCTGTTTCTCCCTCTCTCTGTTTCTCTCATTCTCTGTCTCTCTCTGTTTCTCCCTCTCTCTCTGTTTCTCTTTCTCTCTGTTTCTCTCATTCTGTTTCTCCTGCTCTCTGTTTCTCTCTCTCTCTGTTTCTCCCTCTGTCTCTCTCTCTGTTTCTCTCTCTCTCTGTTTCTCCCTCTCTCTGTTTCTCCCTCTCTCTGTTTCTCCCTCTCTCTGTTTCTCCCTCTCTCTCTGTTTCTCTATCTCTCTCTCTCTCTCTCTGTTCATCCCTCTCTCTCTCTCTCTCTGTTTCTCCCTCTCTGTTTCTCTCTCTCTCTGTTTCTTCCTCTCGCTGTTTCTACCTCTCTGTTTCTCCCTCTCTCTCTCTCTCTTTCTCCCTCTCTCTGTTTCTCCCTCTCTCTGTTTCTCCCTCTCTCTGTTTCTCGCTCTCTCGCTGTTTCTCTCTCTCTCTGTTTCTCCCTCTCTCTGTTTCTCCCTCTCTGTTTCTCCCTCTCTCTGTTTCTCTCTCTCTCTGTTTCTCCCTCTGTCCTTCTCTCTGTTTCTCTCTCTCTCTGTTTCTCCCTCTCTCTGTTTCTCCCTCTCTCTCTGTTTCTCTCTCTCTCTGTTTCTCTCTCTCTCTGTTTCTCTCTCTCTCTGTTTCTCTCTCTCTCTGTTTCTCTCTCTCTCTGTTTCTCTCTCTCTCTGTTGCTCCCTCTCTCTGTTTCTCCCTCTCTCTCTCTCTGTTTCTCCCTCTCTGTTTCTCTCTCTCTCTGTTTCTCTCTCTGTTTCTCTCTCTCTCTGTTTCTCTCTCTCTCTGTTTCTCTCTCTCTCTGTTTCTCTCTCTCTCTGTTTCTCCCTCTCTCTGTTTCTCCCTCTCTCTCTCTCTGTTTCTCTCTCACTCTGTTTCTCCCTCTCTCTGTTTCTCCCTCTCTCTCTCTCTGTTTCTCTCTCTCTCTGTTTCTCTCTCTCTCTGTTTCTCTCACTCTCTGTTTCTCTCTATCTGTTTCTCTCTCTCTCTGTTTCTCTCTCTCTCTCTCTCTCTCAGTTTCTCTCTCTCTCTGTTTCTCTCTCTCTCTCTCACTCTCTCTCTCTGTTTCTCTCTCTCTCTGTTTCTCTCTCTCTCTGTTTCTCTCTCTCTCTGTTTCTCCCTCTCTCTGTTTCTCCCTCTCTCTGTTTCTCCCTCTCTCTCTCTCTGTTTCTCTCTCTCTCTGTTTCTCCCTCTCTCTGTTTCTCCCTCTCTCTCTCTCTGTTTCTCTCTCTCTGTTTCTCTCTCTCTCTGTTTCTCTCTCTCTCTCTCTCTCTCAGTTTCTCTCTCTCTCTGTTTCTCTCTCTCTCTCTCACTCTCTCTCTCTGTTTCTCCCTCTGTCTCTGTTTCTCTTTCTCTCTGTTTCTCTCATTCTTTTTCTCCCTCTCTCTGTTTCTCTCTCTCTCTGTTTCTCTCTCTCTCTGTTTCTCCCTCTCTCGGTTTCTCTCTCTGTTTCTCTCATTCTGTTTCTCCCTCTCTGTTTCTCCCTCTCTCTGTTTCTCTCTCTCTCTGTTTCTCCCTCTCTCTGTTTCTCTCTCTGTTTCTCTCATTCTGTTTCTCCCTCTCTCTGTTTCTCCCTCTCTCTGTTTCTCTCTCGCTCTGTTTCTCTCTCTCTCTGTTTCTCTTTCTCTCTGTTTCTCTTATTCTGTTTCTCCCTCTCTCTGTTTCTCTCTCTCTCTGTTTCTCCCTCTGTCTCTCTCTCTGTTTCTCTCTCTCTCTGTTTCTCTCTCTCTCTGTTTCTCCCTCTCTCTGTTTCTCTTTCTCTCTGTTTCTCTCTCTCTCTGTTTCTCTCTCTCTCTCTCTGTTTCTCCCTCTCTCTGTTTCTCCCTCTCTCTCTCTCTCTGTTTCTCTCTCTCTCTGTTTCTCTCTCTCTGTTTCTCCCTCTCTCTGTTTCTCTCTCTGTTTCTCTCATTCTGTTTCTCCCTCTCTCTGTTTCTCTCTCTCTCTGTTTCTCCCTCTGTCTCTCTCTCTGTTTCTCCCTCTCTCTCTGTTTCTCTTTCTCTCTGTTTCTCTCATTCTGTTTCTCCCTCTCTCTGTTTCTCTCTCTCTCTGTTTCTCCCTCTCTCTGTTTCTCTTTCTCTCTGTTTCTCTCTCTCTCTCTTTCTCCCTCTCTCGCTCTCTCTGTTTCTCCCTCTCTCTGTTT
Organism: Scyliorhinus torazame; assembly: GCF_047496885.1. Classification (NCBI taxonomy): domain Eukaryota; kingdom Metazoa; phylum Chordata; class Chondrichthyes; order Carcharhiniformes; family Scyliorhinidae; genus Scyliorhinus; species Scyliorhinus torazame. Next base: position 378,623,392 of record NC_092709.1, read on the forward strand.
CTCTCTCTCTCTGTTTCTCCCTCTGTCCTTCTCTCTGTTTCTCTCTCTCTGTTTCTCTCTCTCTCTGTTTCTCCCCCTCTCTGTTTCTCCCTCTCTCTCTCTCTGTTTCTCTATCTCTCTGTTTCTCTCTCTCTCTGTTTCTCTCTCTCTGTTTCTCCCTCTCTGTTTCTCGCTCTCTCTGTTTCTGTCTCTCTCTGTTTCTCTCTCTCTGTTTCTCCCTCTCTCTGTTTCTCTCTCTCTCTGTTTCTCCCTCTCTGTTTCTCTCTCTCTGTTTCTCTCTCTATCTCTGTTTCTCTCTCTGTTTCTCCCTCTCTCTGTTTATCTCTCTCTCTGTTTCTCCCTCTCTCTGTTTCTCTCTCTCTGTTTCTCTCTCTCTGTTTCTCCCTCTCTCTGTTTCTCCCTCTCTCTGTTTCTCCCTCTCTCTCTCTCTGTTTCTCTCTCTCTCTGTTTCTCTCTTTTTCTCTCTCTCTCTGTTTCTCTCTCTCTCTGTTTCTCCCTCTCTCTGTTTCTCTCTCTCTCTATTTCTCCCTCTCTCTCTCTCTCTCTGTTTCTCTCTCTCTCTGTTTCTCCCTCTCTCTGTTTCTCTCATTCTCTGTCTCTCTGTTTCTCCCTCTCTCTCTGTTTCTCTTTCTCTCTGTTTCTCCCTCTGTCTCTCTCTCTGTTTCTCTCTCTCTCTGTTTCTCTCTCTCTCTGTTTCTCCCTCTGTCTCTCTCTCTGTTTCTCTCTCTCTCTGTTTCTCCCTCTCTCTGTTTCTCCCTCTCTCTCTCTCTGTTTCTCTCTCACTCTGTTTCTCCCTCTCTCTGTTTCTCCCTCTCTCTCTCTCTGTTTCTCTCTCTCTCTGTTTCTCTCTCTCTCTGTTTCTCTCACTCTCTGTTTCTCTCTATCTGTTTCTCTCTCTCTCTGTTTCTCTCTCTCTCTCTCTCTCTCAGTTTCTCTCTCTCTCTGTTTCTCTCTCTCTCTCTCACTCTCTCTCTCTGTTTCTCTCTCTCTCTGTTTCTCTCTCTCTCTGTTTCTCTCTCTCTCTGTTTCTCCCTCTCTCTGTTTCTCCCTCTCTCTGTTTCTCCCTCTCTCTCTCTCTGTTTCTCTCTCTCTCTGTTTCTCCCTCTCTCTGTTTCTCCCTCTCTCTCTCTCTGTTTCTCTCTCTCTGTTTCTCTCTCTCTCTGTTTCTCTCTCTCTCTCTCTCTCTCAGTTTCTCTCTCTCTCTGTTTCTCTCTCTCTCTCTCACTCTCTCTCTCTGTTTCTCCCTCTGTCTCTGTTTCTCTTTCTCTCTGTTTCTCTCATTCTTTTTCTCCCTCTCTCTGTTTCTCTCTCTCTCTGTTTCTCTCTCTCTCTGTTTCTCCCTCTCTCGGTTTCTCTCTCTGTTTCTCTCATTCTGTTTCTCCCTCTCTGTTTCTCCCTCTCTCTGTTTCTCTCTCTCTCTGTTTCTCCCTCTCTCTGTTTCTCTCTCTGTTTCTCTCATTCTGTTTCTCCCTCTCTCTGTTTCTCCCTCTCTCTGTTTCTCTCTCGCTCTGTTTCTCTCTCTCTCTGTTTCTCTTTCTCTCTGTTTCTCTTATTCTGTTTCTCCCTCTCTCTGTTTCTCTCTCTCTCTGTTTCTCCCTCTGTCTCTCTCTCTGTTTCTCTCTCTCTCTGTTTCTCTCTCTCTCTGTTTCTCCCTCTCTCTGTTTCTCTTTCTCTCTGTTTCTCTCTCTCTCTGTTTCTCTCTCTCTCTCTCTGTTTCTCCCTCTCTCTGTTTCTCCCTCTCTCTCTCTCTCTGTTTCTCTCTCTCTCTGTTTCTCTCTCTCTGTTTCTCCCTCTCTCTGTTTCTCTCTCTGTTTCTCTCATTCTGTTTCTCCCTCTCTCTGTTTCTCTCTCTCTCTGTTTCTCCCTCTGTCTCTCTCTCTGTTTCTCCCTCTCTCTCTGTTTCTCTTTCTCTCTGTTTCTCTCATTCTGTTTCTCCCTCTCTCTGTTTCTCTCTCTCTCTGTTTCTCCCTCTCTCTGTTTCTCTTTCTCTCTGTTTCTCTCTCTCTCTCTTTCTCCCTCTCTCGCTCTCTCTGTTTCTCCCTCTCTCTGTTTCTCTCTCTCTCTGTTTCTCCCTCTGTCCTTCTCTCTGTTTCTCTCTCTCTGTTTCTCTCTCTCTCTGTTTCTCCCCCTCTCTGTTTCTCCCTCTCTCTCTCTCTGTTTCTCTATCTCTCTGTTTCTCTCTCTCTCTGTTTCTCTCTCTCTGTTTCTCCCTCTCTGTTTCTCGCTCTCTCTGTTTCTGTCTCTCTCTGTTTCTCTCTCTCTGTTTCTCCCTCTCTCTGTTTCTCTCTCTCTCTGTTTCTCCCTCTCTGTTTCTCTCTCTCTGTTTCTCTCTCTATCTCTGTTTCTCTCTCTGTTTCTCCCTCTCTCTGTTTATCTCTCTCTCTGTTTCTCCCTCTCTCTGTTTCTCTCTCTCTGTTTCTCTCTCTCTGTTTCTCCCTCTCTCTGTTTCTCCCTCTCTCTGTTTCTCCCTCTCTCTCTCTCTGTTTCTCTCTCTCTCTGTTTCTCTCTTTTTCTCTCTCTCTCTGTTTCTCTCTCTCTCTGTTTCTCCCTCTCTCTGTTTCTCTCTCTCTCTATTTCTCCCTCTCTCTCTCTCTCTCTGTTTCTCTCTCTCTCTGTTTCTCCCTCTCTCTGTTTCTCTCATTCTCTGTCTCTCTGTTTCTCCCTCTCTCTCTGTTTCTCTTTCTCTCTGTTTCTCCCTCTGTCTCTCTCTCTGTTTCTCTCTCTCTCTGTTTCTCTCTCTCTCTGTTTCTCCCTCTGTCTCTCTCTCTGTTTCTCTCTCTCTCTGTTTCTCCCTCTCTCTGTTTCTCCCTCTCTCTGTTTCTCTTATTCTGTTTCTCCCTCTCTCTGTTTCTCTCTCTCTCTGTTTCTCCCTCTGTCTCTCTCTCTGTTTCTCTCTCTCTCTGTTTCACCCTCTCTCTGTTTCTCACTCTCTGTTTCTCTCTCTCTCTGTTTCTCTCTCTCTCTGTTTCTCTCTCTCTCTGTTTCTCTATCTCTCTGTTTCTCTCTCTCTCTGTTTCTCCCTCTCTCTGTTTCTCCCCCTCTCTCTCTCTCCGTTTCTCTCTCTCTCTGTTTCTCTCTCTCTCTGTTTCTCTCTCTCTCTGTTTCTCTCATTCTGTTTCTCCCTCTCTCTGTTTCTCTCTCTCTCTGTTTCTCCCTCTGTCTCTCTCTCTGTTTCTCCCTCTCTCTCTGTTTCTCTTTCTCTCTGTTTCTCTCATTCTGTTTCTACCTCTCTCTGTTTCTCGCTCTCTCTGTTTCTCCCTCTCTCTCTGTTTCTCTCTCTCTCTGTCTCTCTCTCTGTTTCTCTCTCTCTCTGTTTCTCTCTCTCTCTGTTTCTCTCTCTCTCTGTTTCTCTCTCTCTCTGTTTCTCCCTCTCTCTGTTTCTCCCTCTCTCTGTTTCTCCCTCTCTCTCTCTCTCTGTTTCTCTCTCTCTCTGTTTCTCTCTCTCTGTTTCTCCCTCTCTCTGTTTCTCTTTCTCTCTGTTTCTCTCTCTCTCTCTTTCTCCCTCTCTCTCTCTCTCTGTTTCTCTCTCTCTCTGTTTCTCCCTCTCTCTCTATTTCACTCTCTCCCTGTATCTCTCTCTCTCTGTTTCTCTCATTCTGTTTCTCTCTCTCTCTCTCTGTTTCTCTCTCTCTCTGTTTTTCTCTCTCTCTCTGTTTCTCTCTCTCTCTGTTTCTCCCTCTCTCTGTTTCTCTCTCTCTCTGTCTCTCTGTTTCTCCCTCTCTCTCTGTTTCTCTTTCTCTCTGTTTCTCCCTCTGTCTCTCTCTCTGTTTCTCTCTCTCTCTGTTTCTCTCTCTCTCTGTTTCTCCCTCTGTCTCTCTCTCTGTTTCTCTCTCTCTCTGTTTCTCCCTCTCTCTGTTTCTCCCTCTCTCTGTTTCTCTTATTCTGTTTCTCCCTCTCTCTGTTTCTCTCTCTCTCTGTTTCTCCCTCTGTCTCTCTCTCTGTTTCTCTCTCTCTCTGTTTCACCCTCTCTCTGTTTCTCACTCTCTGTTTCTCTCTCTCTCTGTTTCTCTCTCTCTCTGTTTCTCTCTCTCTCTGTTTCTCTATCTCTCTGTTTCTCTCTCTCTCTGTTTCTCCCTCTCTCTGTTTCTCCCCCTCTCTCTCTCTCTGTTTCTCTCTCTCTCTGTTTCTCCCTCTCTCTGTTTCTCCCCCTCTCTCTCTCTCTGTTTCTCTCTCTCTGTTTCTCTCTCTCTCTGTTTCTCTCATTCTGTTTCTCCCTCTCTCTGTTTCTCTCTCTCTCTGTTTCTCCCTCTGTCTCTCTCTCTGTTTCTCCCTCTCTCTCTGTTTCTCTTTCTCTCTGTTTCTCTCATTCTGTTTCTACCTCTCTCTGTTTCTCGCTCTCTCTGTTTCTCCCTCTCTCTCTGTTTCTCTCTCTCTCTGTCTCTCTCTCTGTTTCTCTCTCTCTCTGTTTCTCTCTCTCTCTGTTTCTCTCTCTCTCTGTTTCTCTCTCTCTCTGTTTCTCCCTCTCTCTGTTTCTCCCTCTCTCTGTTTCTCCCTCTCTCTCTCTCTGTGTTTCTCTCTCTCTCTGTTTCTCTCTCTCTGTTTCTCCCTCTCTCTGTTTCTCTTTCTCTCTGTTTCTCTCTCTCTCTCTTTCTCCCTCTCTCTCTCTCTCTGTTTCTCTCTCTCTCTGTTTCTCCCTCTCTCTCTATTTCACTCTCTCCCTGTATCTCTCTCTCTCTGTTTCTCTCATTCTGTTTCTCTCTCTCTCTCTCTGTTTCTCTCTCTCTCTGTTTTTCTCTCTCTCTCTGTTTCTCTCTCTCTCTGTTTCTCCCTCTCTCTGTTTCTCTCTCTCTCTGTTTCGCTCACTCTCTGTTTCTCTCTCTCTCTCTCTGTTTCTCCCCCCTCTCTCTCTCTCTCTGTTTCTCCCTCTCTCTGTTTCTCTTTCTCTCTGTTTCTCCCTCTCTCTGTTTCTCTCTCTCTCTGTTTTTCCCTCTCTCTGTTTCTCTCTCTCTCTGTTTCTCTCTCTCTCTGTTTCTCCCTCTCTCTGTTTCTCTCATTCTCTGTCTCTCTCTGTTTCTCCCTCTCTCTCTGTTTCTCTTTCTCTCTGTTTCTCTCATTCTGTTTCTCCTGCTCTCTGTTTCTCTCTCTCTCTGTTTCTCCCTCTGTCTCTCTCTCTGTTTCTGTCTCTCTCTGTTTCTCCCTCTCTCTGTTTCTCCCTCTCTCTGTTTCTCCCTCTCTCTGTTTCTCCCTCTCTCTCTGTTTCTCTATCTCTCTCTCTCTCTCTCTGTTCATCCCTCTCTCTCTCTCTGTTTCTCCCTCTCTGTTTCTCTCTCTCTCTGTTTCTTCCTCTCGCTGTTTCTACCTCTCTGTTTCTCCCTCTCTCTCTCTCTGTTTCTCCCTCTCTCTGTTTCTCCCTCTCTCTGTTTCTCCCTCTCTCTGTTTCTCGCTCTCTCGCTGTTTCTCTCTCTCTCTGTTTCTCCCTCTCTCTGTTTCTCCCTCTCTGTTTCTCCCTCTCTCTGTTTCTCTCTCTCTCTGTTTCTCCCTCTGTCCTTCTCTCTGTTTCTCTCTCTCTCTGTTTCTCTCTCTCTCTGTTTCTCCCTCTCTCTGTTTCTCCCTCTCTCTCTGTTTCTCTCTCTCTCTGTTTCTCTCTCTCTCTGTTTCTCTCTCTCTCTGTTTCTCTCTCTCTCTGTTTCTCTCTCTCTCTGTTGCTCCCTCTCTCTGTTTCTCCCTCTCTCTCTCTCTGTTTCTCCCTCTCTGTTTCTCTCTCTCTCTGTTTCTCTCTCTGTTTCTCTCTCTCTCTGTTTCTCTCTCTCTCTGTTTCTCTCTCTCTCTGTTTCTCTCTCTCTCTGTTTCTCCCTCTCTCTGTTTCTCCCTCTCTCTCTCTCTGTTTCTCTCTCACTCTGTTTCTCCCTCTCTCTGTTTCTCCCTCTCTCTCTCTCTGTTTCTCTCTCTCTCTGTTTCTCTCTCTCTCTGTTTCTCTCACTCTCTGTTTCTCTCTATCTGTTTCTCTCTCTCTCTGTTTCTCTCTCTCTCTCTCTCTCTCTCAGTTTCTCTCTCTCTCTGTTTCTCTCTCTCTCTCTCACTCTCTCTCTCTGTTTCTCTCTGTTTCTCTCTCTCTCTGTTTCTCTCTCTCTCTGTTTCTCTCTCTCTCTGTTTCTCCCTCTCTCTGTTTCTCCCTCTCTCTCTCTCTGTTTCTCTCTCTCTATGTTTCTCCCTCTCTCTGTTTCTCCCTCTCTCTCTCTCTGTTTCTCTCTCTCTGTTTCTCTCTCTCTCTGTTTCTCTCTCTCTCTCTCTCTCTCAGTTTCTCTCTCTCTCTGTTTCTCTCTCTCTCTCTCACTCTCTCTCTCTGTTTCTCCCTCTCTCTCTGTTTCTCTTTCTCTCTGTTTCTCTCATTCTGTTTCTCCCTCTCTCTGTTTCTCTCTCTCTCTGTTTCTCTCTCTCTCTGTTTCTCCCTCTCTCGGTTTCTCTCTCTGTTTCTCTCATTCTGTTTCTCCCTCTCTCTGTTTCTCCCTCTCTCTGTTTCTCTCTCTCTCTGTTTCTCCCTCTCTCTGTTTCTCTCTCTGTTTCTCTCATTCTGTTTCTCCCTCTCTCTGTTTCTCCCTCTCTCTGTTTCTCTCTCTCTCTGTTTCTCTCTCTCTCTGTTTCTCTTATTCTGTTTCTCCCTCTCTCTGTTTCTCTCTCTCTCTGTTTCTCCCTCTGTCTCTCTCTCTGTTTCTCTCTCTCTCTGTTTCTCCCTCTCTCTGTTTCTCTCTCTCTCTGTTTCTCCCTCTGTCTCTCTCTCTGTTTCTCTCTCTCTCTGTTTCTCCCTCTCTCTGTTTCTCTTTCTCTCTGTTTCTCTCTCTCTCTGTTTCTCTCTCTCTCTCTCTGTTTCTCCCTCTCTCTGTTTCTCCCTCTCTCTCTCTCTCTGTTTCTCTCTCTCTCTGTTTCTCTCTCTCTGTTTCTCCCTCTGTCTCTCTCTCTGTTTCTCTCTCTCTCTGTTTCTCCCTCTCTCTGTTTCTCTTTCTCTCTGTTTCTCTCTCTCTCTGTTTCTCTCTCTCTCTCTCTGTTTCTCCCTCTCTCTGTTTCTCCCTCTCTCTCTCTCTCTGTTTCTCTCTCTCTCTGTTTCTCTCTCTCTGTTTCTCCCTCTCTCTGTTTCTCTCTCTGTTTCTCTCATTCTGTTTCTCCCTCTCTCTGTTTCTCTCTCTCTCTGTTTCTCCCTCTGTCTCTCTCTCTGTTTCTCCCTCTCTCTCTGTTTCTCTTTCTCTCTGTTTCTCTCATTCTGTTTCTCCCTCTCTCTGTTTCTCTCTCTCTCTGTTTCTCCCTCTGTCTCTCTCTCTGTTTCTCTCTCTCTCTCTGTTTCTCTCTCTCTGTGTTTCTCTCTCTCTCAGTTTCTCTCTCTCAGTTTCTCTCTCTCTGTTTCTCCCTCTCTCTGTCTCTCTTTCTCTCTGTTTCTCTCTCTCTCTGTTTCTCCCTCTCTCTCTCTCTCTGTTTCTCTCTCTCTCTGTTTCTCTCTCTTTCCGTTTCACCCTCTCTCTCTGTTTCACTCTCTCCCTGTTTCTCTCTCTCTCTGTTTCTCTCATTCTGTTTCTCTCTCTCTCTCTGTTTCTCTCTCTCTCTGTTTCTCCCTCTCTCTCTCTGTTTCTCCCTCTCTCTGTTTCTCCCTCTCTCTGTTTCTCTCTCTCTCTGTTTCTCTCTCTCTCTGTTTCTCTCATTCTCTGTCTCTCTCTCTGTTTCTCC